>NC_062967.1:47827751-48082698 GCF_023119035.1 Salvia hispanica
TCATTTCCCGAGCTAAAACACTTCAGGTAGTTCACTCAGAGGCTCCTGGACATGTAACTGGTTCTATTCACTTGGTAAGTATTAATCTAATCTTGACAAAGATTTAACACAAATGAATTAAAATCGTAATTATGAGATTAACATTCAATCAATTAATGGCAGATGTATGCTGAGCTGCAAGTTCTTTCTCCCTTAGTTCCAACACGAGAGGCTCATTTCCTCCGGTACTGCCAGCACAACGCAGAAGAGGGAACGTGGGCTATAGTCGATTTCCCAATGGACGGCTTCCACAATGATTACTCTCCATCCTTTCCTTACTACAAGAGGCGCCCTTCTGGATGCATCATTCAGGACATGCCTAATGGATACTCAACGGTAATTGCCTATTCATTTACACATCACATTAATGTACGCATTAAATAATTGCACCACGTTTAACATGAGTATTTTATGTTCTTTTCAGGTAACTTGGGTGGAGCATGCTGAGGTTGAAGATGGGCAGATCAATAATGTCTTCAGCAGTCTAGTCAGCAGTGGTGAGGCTTTTGGGGCGCAGCGGTGGCTCGCTGTTCTGCAGCGGCAGTGCGAGAGGCTTGC
Organism: Salvia hispanica; assembly: GCF_023119035.1. NCBI lineage: Eukaryota > Viridiplantae > Streptophyta > Magnoliopsida > Lamiales > Lamiaceae > Salvia > Salvia hispanica. The sequence continues at coordinate 47,828,349 of NC_062967.1, forward strand.
CAGCCTCATGGCCAGAAACATATCTGATCTTGGAGGTATAACAATTTTTACTTTAAGATGAAAAGATGGAATAAATTTCTAACTAATGGTAATACATGACAGTGATCCCATCGCCTGAAGCACGAAAAAGTGTGATGAATCTTGCGCAGAGGATGATTCGGACATTCTGCCTCAACATAAGCACTTGTTATGGCCAATCTTGGACAGCCCTTTCTGAATCTGCTGATGATACTGTTCGGATCACTACCAGGAGAGTCACCGACCCCGGCCAGCCTAACGGCTTGATCCTCAGCGCCGTCTCCACTACTTGGCTGCCCTTTCAACACAAAGAGGTTTTCGATTTCTTGAGAGACGAACGCTCCAGAGCTCAGGTTCCATTTTCTACATATTTTTTTTCCAATTCTGCTCATTTTGTGCATATAAATAATTAATTAGTTATGAACTTGTTTAACAGATCGATGTACTCTCAAATGGGAATTCACTGAATGAAGTAGCTCACATTGCCAATGGCTCCAATCCAGGAAACTGCATTTCTCTTCTTCGCATCAATGTAGGTCCACCATTTGATTTTATTAGTTAGGGTTTTTATGAATTCTCTTTTTTAAAATTGTGATTATACATATATATAGGTTGCAAGCAACTCATCACAAAGTGTGGAGCTGGTGCTGCAAGAGAGCTGCTGGGATGATTCAGGGAGCTTAGTAGCGTACGCGACAGTGGACGTGGATGCGATCCAGATGGTGATGAACGGCGAGGATCCATCGTGCATCCCGGTCTTACCAATGGGGTTCGTCATCGTCCCAAGCACTGACAGCAACAATGAATCAGGATGCCTCCTCACAGTGTGCCTCCAAGTTCTGGCAAGCACAATGCATAACGCAAAGCTCAATCTCTCAAGCGTCACGGCTATCAACCACCACCTCTGCAACATTGTGCAGCAGATCACCACCCTTCTCAATGCCGACGCCCCCTCCGCCGAATTAAATTAATTTGTCTTCTGGTTTTAGACATTAACTAATTGTTGCAGTGAATTAAAATTAGGGTTAGAGTGAGTAGGAAAATAGGTGTCAAGAGCGCACCATATAAGATGCGGCTCCTTGCTACTTGGTAAGGCTCATAGTTGATGGCCTCACCACATAGCAAGGGTTGCTTGGTTCGGGTATTGACTTCCTCTTATTCATTTATATCAATATCAATATCAATATCAATATTAATATAAGCGTTTCTTCTCAAATTACTATCCACCATTACTTTGCATGGTTAAATTATTTTTAGTGATAATATTAGTGCTACTCATGGAATATTTTATAATTAAACTAAACGCATAAATTTAATACTAATTGAGAATCAAATTACCTCCTCATCTTCTTATAACCAAATCAAATACTCCATCCGTTCCATAGTAATTGAGACATTTCTTTTCGACACAGAGATTAAGAAAAATTGTGTTAGGTGAGTTAATAAAGGGAGAGTAAAATGGAAAATGAAAAAGGTAGAGAGATGAAGAGAGAATAAAGTAAGAAAGAGTAAAGTAAGTGTGGAAAATGTTTTGACTTTTACTAAAAAGAGAAATGACTCTATTGCTATGGAACGTACCAAAATGGCAAAATGACTCTATTACTATGGAACGGAGGGAGTAATAAAAATTTCAAAATTGAAAATCAGTTTTTTTTTTCCATAGCACAATTTTTACCAAATAAAAAGCTCTAGCAATATCAAATTTTCATTTTAAAAATAATTCAACCTCAACTTGGCGTTATTTTTTATTTGTTTGGCATTAACGAAAATTCGAATTTACACGTATTTTCACATCAAGACACATTTATGATTTAGGCGCAGAGTAAATCACATGAAGATAAACTGCATATAAGATAAGCAAATTCAAGTTTGTTGATGGAAAATTAGATCTTTAAAATTTACTAGTATTATTTTGAAGATGGACTGATATAAATGGCACATGAAAGGGAGGGGAGCATCCTTTTTTCTTTATTGTGTCCCATTACTTTTCCTAGCAATGTACAGTTTGCATTTTGCAGTTTGGACCATATGTAGTTTATGAGGGAGGTTTCAAATTTTGAATTTCCCATTTTTGCGTGAAGAAACTGTATACCCCAAATTAAGAGAACGATTTTAGAGAAAAGGGAAGAAAAATTGTAAATTAAAATTTGTATATACTCATTTAAAGTATCTCCCAAACATATGTAGGGTACTAGGTTAAATTACAACTTTAATTGGTAGTATTTAATTAGAGCACCACCTTACTTTTATGTTAATTTGTCGTTAAATAGTGTGTGAAATTTAATTTTGGCATTTTATGTGTAAACATTGTTGCACACATTGAACCGTACGTATCTTGTTCAAAGTCCAAATTTGCCTTAACTATGCTTGAGTTGGTTAACTAATTAAACATGGAGTACTATGTTACAATTTCAGAGTTGTTGAAGATTTTACAAAATTCAAAGTTGCTAATTTAGCATCAATTTTCGTCATTTTGAAAATTAAAATAGAATCAATTAAAAGACTGAAGTTTACAGTTGCCATACTCTTAATTAAGACCGATCTTTATGCTTAATTTCCCCGAGTTTAGATAAATGAGCATGAACTAACTATATATAATTAATAAAAATTACTACATACTACTAATGAATACAAAAGACGAACACAATTAGGTATTGGAGTATGTGTTATTTTGATATTTAAAATAATTCGATCATGTTATTCGAGGATTGAACGATCGATATCTTAGATAGAAACATTGAAATCTAAATATGTTGGACGAATATAATTTTGTTTTCTTTATCTAAAATATCGTTAGACTATATTAGTCCTAATATAAAATGTAATTATTAAAAAAAATTAAGGACACTATGTCATAGATTAGACATTATGTTATTAATTATTTTCCATTAAGAAATTGTTGATACTAATAAACACAAAATCGAAACGGATCTCACCAGATATATGCAGATTCGCAAAAAGATGTTAATATTCCATTTTTGTTGTAGTGATGCAACTCATATATACTTAGTGTCCGTTTGCTAAAATGGATAATTATTCTATTGTAGAGTTATCTAAGCTAAAATGTGTATTGTTGTATTTCTTATGAACAAATTTACGGCAAAATTCAAAGAACTTTCCTAGAGAGTAGTACTCCATAATTTACAGACTTGACTTTATGGACCAAAAAGACCTAATCAAAATATTGAATTAGATCAATCCACACGCAATCACTTGTTGACTTATGAAATTCATCGAAGTCATTAGGTCAATGGAGAAGTCTACTCAACTGTTTAATGGTATTGTACCTTTGTATGATATGGTGGACGAATCATATGCTGATAATCATAAATACTAAATAATGAAAAAAATTCATTTTGTTTACTGAAAATTAAAAGATTCAATTGTATACGATTTTATTTAAATACATAGAGAGCGAAAAATGATCCACGTCGGTTTTTCGATCCTGAAAAATCAGATTCGAGAAACTTTCAAGACTTTTGCTAAAAATTAATTAGACTGAAAAAACGCAAGCATTTAAACGTTAAAATATTTTCTAGAATTTCGGGAACAAGAATGCAACTCTTTGAACTTCGGAACATTCTTGGAAATTTGGAACTGTATGGAGTATATGAGTTCTCCACAAAGTCAAAAGGAAACGAAGACCCATATTAATTGGAACTTTATTATAAAAAAACTTTTCAATTTTGATAGTAATAATATTTGTTAATATTTTAGTTACAACTTACAAACATACAACATTATTAAGCACATTAATTAGATGACTCGAACTCTAAATTTATTGGTTGGAGATTACTCATTTGTGATTTAACCAATAGAAACATCTTAAGAACTTGCACACTTAATCAAGATAAGAATTAGGTACTACTTACAAATTTATGAATAAAAATAAGAATTATTGATATTTTCTTACTCAAGGTAGCGTGAATGATTTAATAAAAATGACGGTCAAATTTAGAGAGATTTGGATGACTGAAAAGATGAACATTTATTGCTAGTCTCCCCAAATCTACGTTCAAACCGAATTTTGAGCAATATTGCAAATATTAACATTAAGCAATTTTTGCATAATACATGTTACTAACACTTAATATTGATTGATGAATTACTGATGGAACAGTGTATGTGTGAGTTGGTCAAACGGTAAAGATGTTAATACTTGAGGGAAAAAAAAGGGAATACTGATGAAACCATCTAATAGCAAATTTATTCCTTCTCTATTTTCAATTTTATTTTCACATAAAGCAATGTTCAAATCCAAAGATGAAACCATGAATTTGAGGCAAAGATGAAAGATAAAAAATGAAAATGCTTTATACTAAGTGCTAGTTATCATAACTTTCAGAAATAGTGTACTCCTATTAAAGTTTGACAATCATGTGATGTAACTATAAAAAGTTTGTTTAATTAGAGTTTTCGGATTAAAGCATATCTTTTTAAAGTATGATTTGTTTTTTCACCGAATTCTCTCCTATTTTTGTTTGATTTATTTAATTTTGTAGTTGGATTGATACGGCTAGTCGTTATATAGGAAGCATAAATATTGAATAAAGGCAAAAAGTGGGTACCCATTTCATGATTAGAAGGTGGGGATTGGTTGGATCACAAATTAAAATAAAGTATTGCGGTTGACTATGTATATGAATATGACGTGCCCTCCTTCACGCAATTCCCGCCAATCAAACACTTTATACATACCATTAATTAATATTTGTATAATTTCCTTTAAAAAACTCATTAACCATTTAACAACAAATCCAATTGTGAAATTCTAATCCCATATCCATATGTGATTAAATGAATTCAGAGAGTAAGCTGTGACTAATAAATTACTAATTGCCTTGATCAAATTATTAGAGTAAAGGATCATCCAAAATCAAACTTGGTCAATCTTGTTGCCGCAATTGACTTCTTCAAATTCTAGATAAATTATTAGTAACAATGATTAAGGCTTATTCTTTGTATCAGCACCTAATTAAATAGGAGTAGTGACAATCTAACAACAACATCTAGATGAAATAAATAAGTGAGTATAGAAAAAAGAATTAAATGTATCTACTACGTGACAAATCAAAACGGCATTTACAAATAAATAAATAAAAGTTGAAAATAGATCCGATTTATCAGCTTGGTTGCCAGCAATTCGGAAAGTGGTGGATCATTAACAGAAGCGAAAGGGAGAGGAAAAATTATGCGTTGTGGAAGAAGATAATTGAGTGTTGCGAGTTTGTTGGATCAGCTGCTGCATCAACAACAGCGGAGATCGACAATTCACGCACCATCATTTTTCCCAACCCTAATTCGCCTCTTTTTTAATTCAACCAACATTTCCTTTTTTTTTTTGTTTTTTGGAGGGAAAATCGTAGAGATGAACGCTAAAGCGCCGGCCGTCAAATTGGACGATGAGCAGCTGGCGGAGCTGCGGGAGATATTCCGCTCCTTCGACCGGAACAACGACGGCAGCCTCACGGAGCTGGAGCTCGGCTCGCTCCTGCGCTCGCTCGGATTGAAGCCGAGCCCCGATCAGATCGACGCGCTGATTCAGAAGGCCGACACCAACAACAACGGATTGGTGGAGTTTTCGGAGTTCGTCGCGCTGGTGGCGCCGGAGCTCCTGTCGGCTAAGTCGCCTTACACGGAGGAGCAGCTCAGCCACCTCTTCAAGATGTTTGATCGGGATGGGAACGGTTACATCACCGCGGCGGAGCTCGCGCACTCCATGGCCAAGCTCGGCCACGCGCTCACGGCGGAGGAGCTCACCGGGATGATCAGCGAGGCCGACACCGACGGCGACGGCAGGATCAGTTTTCAGGAGTTCTCGCAGGCGATCACATCCGCCGCATTTGATAATTCTTGGGCTTGATTCGATTTTGTCTCGTTCAGGTATGAATCGCACAAACCTCTCTGTATAAGAAATTTTCTTTGGAGACACCATCAATTTGTTGTACATTGCCTTAGGGTTGAAAGAGAGTGCTCTAGTAAGAGTGTTTATTTTGGGGGAAATTAATGGCATCTTCAAATTTTATAAGTGGAGATTCTGCGTTTGTGATTGGCATTTCACTGTGTATGTGCATTCTGACCTTTTTAACATTTTTGTGTTGAAAAAGAAGATTCAAATTGTTGAAAATTGATAGGACAGCTTTAGTTGCTGGAGTACTGTTTTATGTTGCAGGAATTCTACGGGAGAGCCCTTGGTATATTCTTGTCGGTGATCATCGTTTGTGTTCAATTTGGGTGGCGGAGATGGGGGAAGGGGGTAACTGATTTCATACAGTGATAGTGAGTAGAATTGGTTTTCCTTTAAAGTTTAGTAGGAAAATATGTACAAGTATCTGCAGCCCTTGCCGAACAATGGACCAACGGTCGACTGCGGTTATATAATGGCTGATGAGATAAGCAAAATAGTAGAAAATGAATGGCCTGGTTGTCCATATGGACAGTGCAGGGCATAATGAAGATCAACCAATTCTAGTTTAGTCCTTTGCATTCATGTATAGCTGAATCTAGCATTACCTTTGCTAAAAATCTTATAGCTCACTCTCATTAGATTGTTTGGCTTTAGCATATGTTGTAATTTACCATGAATGTCCAAAAAATCTGTAGGTGTGATCTATGATTCTACCCTTTCACACCTCTAACTATATTATGTCAAAAAGATGTCCAGAAAGAATGTTCAAGAACATGATAGCACAGTTGTGACGTGTAAATATTTTCATACAAAGGCATCTGCTGAGAGTACCCTAGCTTGCTGTGGTAGGGAGTGGAAGGGGATGGGACGAGGGAAATGCTTCATGTGGTAAACCTAAGTGTGAATACTACAGCTGCTGCAATTCAGAATATTGGAAAAATATAGTAGTAGTTCATATGCATCTCATTTCTAGTTACTAATATGATGCATGAAATTATGCTTTCATCTTTAGTTAAGCTCTGTTTTCCCTCTGGTTTTATTCAATTTCAAGCTATACTGATTTTTTTTTTGTTCAATCTGTGTTGTGCAACAGGTTCGGAGGAATTTGTGGTAGAAGAGTAGGTTTATCCTGGATATGTGACTAGGTACATGATCAAATGTTCAGACATACATATATACATATATATCTCGTCTGAGTTGTCGGTAAACGACAACGTGCAGCAGGTCTCATCGTTGGTTTCATGTAGCTTATGAATGATTTTGGTTTGATTTTTGCTGCGCTAGTATCTGGTGTTTTAGCTCAAACCCAGGAGCTCTTGTTTGTTGAAGAACAAGAACCCACACACACACACACACAACTACCACTATTGTTTCCATACTTTGATTTTCCTTTACTAGAAATGACAAATGTGATTGCTTCCTATCTACTTTGGGCATATATGTAATCGAGGGTCATGGCTTATTTTGCAATTATGAACAATACATAAATAAAGATCCACCGTTAATAGACAAAGCTAAATTGGTTAGTACTAATAAGAATGAATACCAAATGAGGAGTATTTATCAGATGTAATGAATTAAATGATATTTATACCACGTTAAAAGTCATGCAAAGTTATGTCATACTACTACTTATTTCCGTTACGCTATACAGATAGTATATTATTCTTAACACAAGGGGTTGACAGAACAATTTTGACTCACAGAGACTAAATTAATAGCCTCAAATGGTTCCATTTTGTTACTATATTCTTATAGAATGGTAGATCTTTGCTTGATAAACTGAACTGATGATAAAATTGTAAGTAGCAATCTACTATGATTACTTATACGCTGGTCGATAATTGAAAATCACACAATTCTTGCCAATCAGAAAAAATGAATTTATGAATCTTCCGATATCAAAGTAAAATTTTAGATGAATCATAGTACTACTACTAATATTAAAGCAATAATCGGTCATTACTCTGAAAACTAATTTTAACTACTACTCCTATATGATTAGTGGTAGCATACTTCAAAATGTAGCTAACTGCCAAAACTTGTGACTACACAAATTATTGACACCACGAAATCAAGCACAACTTGTCAACATCCAACTACAGCATTTTGAGTAGAAAACTCCCATCCCAAAATAACAAAACAGATTTTTCATCTTCCGAAGATCATAGAGCTTTTTGCTTGGAATCAGCAGTCCAATAATTCTTGGTGGCAACAAGAATCTTCTCCGTATAAAACGGCCCCGTTTCATGATCCACAATCTTGCTCTGCCATCTCATTCCATCAGCTATGCTCTTCACCTTCACCAACACCTCCACCACATCTCTAAATATCACCGTCCCCTCCGGCCTCAATATCCTATCCATCTCCAGCAATATGTACCTTATATCACACCTTCAACACCAACATAACACAACACACTATAAGAACACACATAACATTGCTATATGTATCTATCTATGACGATTCCTTACTTGTCCTGATAAGCGCTGAACACGCCCCCCGCGTGGATGAGATCGTACGTCCTCGGATACGTCGAGAACGCCTCGCACCAGTCCTGGTACGTCCCGATGAACCCCCGCTCCTTGATCACCCCCAGCGTGTCGGGCTGCTCCGTCCCCATGGGAACAACATTCATCACCCACACCGGGTACTTCATCACGGCCGCCGCAAACCCCCCCAGGTGGGCGTTCATGTCCATCACGTTCCGGTACATCCCCTGCGACAGCTTGCCAACCAGCCGCTTGTAGTACTCCACCCGGTCCTTCCACATCTTGTTGTCCTCCTCGAACGTCTTGGCCGTCACGCCCGGGACTGATCCGCTGCTGATCCTTGGTGGGACCGAGAATGCGCGCTCGGGCCACTTCTTCACCGCGCCCCCGGCCACTTCCTCTGCGTCACGCGTCTCGGGAAGCGGTGTCACGCAAGTTTCCATGTCCTTGTACCTTATATCCATACACATCAAATGAACCATCACTAAAGCAAAATGCCTACTACTCATCAAAGAGGAGTGTTAGCAAAACAGATCACATTTGAAGGCAGAGATGCATATACCAGCCTGCATCAGCATTTCCAGAGCTGCAAATGTTGCGATCCACGCAGTTATTATGATTGAGAGGCTTCTGCCAGATAGCGAGATCGCCCTTCTCCACTACTTTCTTCCAACACAGCTGCGCGGCTACATCCTCGATCGAGTCTTGTTCTTGCTTCAAATCTTCCTGAGTTCTCTCCCAACCTTTCCAGTATTTCTTCCAGTTAATGGGAGGACCCGAGAGGATCCAGTAGCCACCGGGCCGTAACACCCTATCCACTTCCATCAGATACATTCCATCTACAACAACACAATGTAAGAACAAAGATGCACATTCCTAAATGTTATGAATGATCCATACTCATATCATATGTTACCATATTTGGACCACGGGATCAAGCAACGGGAGCAATGAGCCATGTCGAAAGCCCTAGCTGGATAAGGGAGCCGCTGTGAGCCAAGAACATTGATCATTGCAGGGACGCCTCGTTCCAGTGCAAACCACACCTGTGCTTCGTGCGTGTCTCTCGGAGCAAAAGACATTGCGATTATATCCCTCTTCAGCAGGTAAGCCCCAAAACTAGCAACCTGAAACCAATGTAGATAACTACTTTTTCATATCAATGTAGACCAATACGAAAAAATAAACGACCACCCCTTACCCCGCAGCCTGTATCAAGAGCGGTCCGGATGGATCCGTCCTTGAGGGGGATGAGGGCAGCAATGTCATCAATGTAAGCATCAGCGCCACGCGGGAACATAGTCCCTCCACCTGGGAATCTAAAGCGATCGCCCTCGACTTGGATCCAATTCTGGTTAGCCTTCTCAATGCTGAGCTCCTTGTGAGGGATGTTGCCAATCCACGCGTAGTCCCTGCTCTGCGGCCACTTGAAAGGCGCCTTGTAACGGTCCGGAGCAGGGATGAGGCATCGAAGGAGCTCGTCCTTGGTGGGGCAATGCCTCTCCCGGTACTTGAGCATGTCGCGATCAAACTGCCTCCCCCTCTGGCGATCATTGCACGGGGTGTACTCGCTGTACTTCATGTCGCAGGGGGGGAACGTCTCGGCCTGCTCGGACGTGTTGATGACCAGCTGGTGGTGGCTCTCGAAGTCGAGGGTGTCGGAGACCAAGGGGGAGTCCGACGAGGAGGGGGAGTCGGAGTCCCCCTTGGTGGCCGGGGTGTCGTCGCAGCCGACACGGGACGAGAACTGGGAGCCGGGGGGGGGGACGCTGCGGCCCTGCCAAGCGCCTAAAGCGTAGAAGATGACACAGAGACAACTGACGCCTAAGATGTAAGTGATGCGTTTTCGCCTCATGTTCAGCTGATGAGGCTTTGGGGATCCGTTATACTCCTTCCCCATTTATACCAATCTAGCTCTACACATTACACAACAAAGGCCATATTCTTCTTGTTTAACAAATTATGTTTCTATTTAACCATTTTTAGCAATTTGTTTGCTTCAATTTGTTAATTGAATGGATCTGCAGATAGACATACCTTTGGTCTCCTTCCAGAGTGTTATTGATGAGCTATTGCAGCCCCTATTGCCTATGCATGAACAAAAGGTGAAATTCCATTTATAAATACACCAACATTCTTGAGAAAATGAACCAATTTACTACAACTATTTCCCATTTCCACCACAACACAAGCAAAAAAAATAAGAGAAAAACTAGGAGCTTGAATTCAAAACAATAACAAAGAGGGGAAAAGGAGAGAAAGAAGCAAGAAATGAACGTACAAATGCCTCAAAGTGTGTGTGCGTGTTTCAACGACATACCAAGAAATTAAAAGGGATCTCTGAGGGGCAAACCATAATCATCCATCAATAAAACAAACAGAAATATCATGGACGAAAAAAGGAAAAAAAGAAAAAAGAAAAATGATGGATGAGGAGGATAAATAGAGCAATGTGAGATGCTGTTTCCCGACACAAAATCCTAAATCATCTCCCTGCCCTATGTTGTTTTCTCTTTAATAACCCCTTTGATTCCGGGTCTCCCACTTCCATCTCTGATACATTATTCAATGTTACACTTTTTGCAGTTGCATTTTTTATTTATTCATTCTCTAGAATGGCCTATGTCCGTAATTATCCAATTTAATTTATGTATAAGCATGCATTTTTTAGTTACAATCTTGTATACAACATACTCATACACTCGGTGATAAATTGATCAAATTGATCAAAAATATTAGTAATTGGCATTTATCTCTTCTAACTTCATTTTTACTCAGATAAAATTTGAATAATTTCTTAAAATTCAATAACACAACTTTCGTTTCTGACATAGGTCAATAGATAAAGAAAAAAGGTCAGGAGCGCTTTCCTTATCATCATCCTAAAGGAATCTTCACTTTTTAATATTCAGAGTCTTTGTAAGTTCATTATGAGCTCCTAATATTTTGTTTTCAATCACACAAAAAGATTAATATTTTTAAAGAAACTATGCTCAACCAAACATTTTTTACTATCAATTCAAATTGAAATTAAAAATGAATAAAGTTATAAATTTTCAAACAAAATCTGTATTCAATCTGGAGATGAAAGTGTCTTAAATATGATACTGAAAGAAAAATAGCTGGAATTCAGCAATTGCCACCAAAAAAGGTGTTCGAGTTCTGCAATACAGTATTGGAGTTAAGGGAAAAAGACAAAAGGGTTCAATAATCAGGATATATTGGATTTGGTAGATAAAAAGTTATGAGGCTTAAATGAGGAAAGTTTTATGATATATGTCTTCACTCTTCAGTTTTATACTAGATGTATTTAGTGTGTTGCTAACATATGTGAATTAATTTAGCATTTTAAATTATTATTCTCTCTCTTAATATTTTTTTATTTAGAGAAAATAGTAACCTTTAAATAAGTTTATAACCTTGATCACTTGAAAAATTGTTTAAATCAGTACTCCACTACATATTTTTTTTTTATCCTTGTTACATAACTCTTGAAATTGAAGAAGTGAAGGTCAATTGAACTGATGGAGATGAAATAGTGTGCGTGTAGTTAATGCCAAAGTTGTCGAGTTCGAGTCTACCGTGACAAGGTCTTTAATTTCGGTTCATTTATCAATTAAAAAGAAGAGTGAGGTTAGGATCGGTTCTCATATATCTTTAACAAACTGAGCTCAAAGCCAGCTGGCATTCAGCTCAGTTCGTTCACAAATCACAACCATACTGAAAAATGAGATATAGAAGAGTGCAAAAAGAGGGCCAAGCACAACATGCTTGCCAGTATGATTCAAACAAGATTGTCTAAGAAATGCAAACTTGTTCATCAAGAAGAACAAACAATTCCAGCTAGAGCAAAGCGAATCCTGAACTATCAAGTCCTACCTTATTTATTTACATGGTTAACATTTTCAAGAATTTCTTCCAAGGATTTCATCTTGGCAGTAGCTGGTCAAGTTAAAAGACAGAAACAGTAAAAGTAACAACATATTAGTGATACATACTCCAGTGCCTTATGTCATTCCTAAGCACTTCCCCAGCGCCAAATCTTGTGCGGTCCATGGTGAAAAACTCCAAGCCACCAGCACCATATTGCCTGTACTGGGTATTGTGTCCAATAGGCGTTTTTGGCTTCATGATCATCTCGATGGTAGGGGTTTTAGATAAGATGGATCGAGAAGCAACAAATAGATGTCTGTCTGATTTCTCATGTGTAGATTTTGGGAGTCCTTCTTGATTATTCAACTGCTTTGGCATGTTGCTGTTTGTTTTAGGGGCTGGTGGAGATTGTCCTCTGATCTGAGCTGCAGGCTTCATTTTATCAAGCCACCGCAGAATCCAGTTGCCAAGGTTCCGCCCAACTTCAATATCCCTCTCTTGTACCTTGCGATGAACAGTAAGTGCCGCATCAAACACATTCCGAGTTCGTCTACAATGCAAGTAAACAGAAGAAAAATCTTCAGTCCATAAACCAGATAACAGGTTAAAATGCCAACATCATCTGTGTATGATACATATGACTGCTAGTTCCATAAGTTCAACATCAAAGAACTAAAACATAACACATAAAATAGAGTATTGATGAAGAAAATACTGTCTTTTCAGATTTAGTCATCAGCCACAGACATCTTCAATATTTCTTCAATCTATATGCAGTTACTAGTTAGTATTATTCCTGATTCTTTAGTTACATATCTTCGGATCCAACAATAATAATTTGATCCAAACGCTTCTGCAATTCGCATTTCAATAATTCCCTAATATCCATGATCCAGAGAAGGAACAAGCAAAAATGCAAAGGTCACATTTAACATTGGCTTTATCATTTGGTTTGGGAGCAAGATGCAAGTTTGGAATTTAATTGTGATACTCCCTGCACAAATGATTAACTTCAAACAAATGTTGATGTTGTGCGATATTGGAGCTAAAACAGAATGAATGAAACATCTGAATTTCTTGCTTTCCAGCACACATATCCACAACAAACTTGGATTGCATAAATATACTTTTTGGGATCAGCATCATGTCAAGAGAAACAATGCACAACAATTGGAGAAAATTACACAGAAGATCTCACCAAAATTTTATAAAACGAGAAAATAGAACCGTAAACAATAAATTAATAAATAAACAAGAAAATTACCTATGAAGAAATTGCCTAATCCTAGGGCGTTTAGGGCTGATGAGCTTCCGTTGGATTTTGAGAGCAAGCCTGTAGGTTCGTTTAAGACCCAAAAAGTAGGCCGTTCCCAAAGTAATTTCCCATAGCACCATTTCGCCTCACCACTCCCTCTCTATAGATAGGCGAAGAAGTTATAGAAATTGAAAATGATTCGTTCTGCGCAAGAAATTTGAATCGCTCTATATATGCATCTCGATTGACAGCAATCGGCGGAGAATTTTGTGTATCGTTTAGCGCAAGAAATTTGAAGATGTAGAAGAATAACACACCCAATTTGACATCCATCAACTTCAAATACACCCACCCTTATTAAAATGGGCACATTGATTATTGATCATTTCACCGAATTGGGCTGATCTTGGCCTCACATAAGCCAGAGCTTGGAGCCCAATCCAAGTCCATCACCAAACTAGATTAGGTGTATTTCTGTTAAGTAGTAATTCATCCGTTCCATACGTTCCATAGTAATAAAGTCATTTTGTCATTTAGGTACATTACATAGTAATAGAGTTATTTGCCCGCATGGGCCTAGCGCAGTTGGTTTCGGGGAAGCAATATTGCTACAAGGAGCTGAGTTCGAATTCCACTACTGGCGTGTGGGAGCTTCCATCTCTCAGGCACAAGTGTGAGGCCTTGAGAGATGGGCTCCTGTCAGGACAGTGGGTTGAAGGCCTCCTCTCTAACGGGCCACTGTGTACCCTGATTGATTGAACCCCCTCACAAGAGTTATTTTCATTTTTAGTAAAAGTCAACACATTTTTCCACACCTACTTTACTCTCTCTTACTTTATTCTCTATTCATTTCTTTTACCTTTTTCATTTTCCACTTTAATCTCTATTTACTTAACTCACCTAACACAATTTTTCTTAATCTTCGTGTCGAAAAGAACCGTCTGCATTACTATGGAACGGAGGGAGTACTTCGGATGCAAGATGGGCTGAATTGCTAAAAATGGAGTACTATGTTTTTATAAATTTTTATGTATTCTTTTTAAATATTATAAATTAAAAAATAGTTACACTCAAGGAGTGCGTTATATTGTTAACTATTTAAGTTGTTAACTCTACTAACTCATCAATACAGTGTATTAAAAATGTCAACACGATGACATCAAAATATCAACGCATAATATCAACACATTATATTGAAGTTCAACAAAATTATGTATTGACATTTTAATATCATCGTGTTGACATTTTTAATACACTGTATTTATGATTTAGTAACTTAATAAAGTTAGCAATAAATCACGCCCTTATCAAGTTAGTTATAAGATTTTATAATTGAGTTATATAGTTCATTTATTAGAACGATTTCAAAATTACATAAAATATCAGTACTATCATTATTTATTAAATAAATATTTATCTTTAAATTTATTTAATTACAATTATTTAAAAAAATATATAAAGTATTGACAAATTTTAAAAATAAACGAAGTATATATATTAATATAAAAGTTTAGAATAAACATAGTTAAAATTATGTTAAAACTAGAGAGTCAGTAGTGGGGTGGGTCGGGTCGGGTCAATAACTAGTAGTGTTATCTAACATTTTCTAAGATACACTTGGATATTAATTTATTTCATTTAAATTATCGTTGGTCGGCATTACTAATTATCATATGATTACTCATTAAGGATTAAATTGTGATATTATTTTAGTTGTAGGGAGATGATCATAACTAATTATCACATGATTAACTATATAAAATTAAATTATGAGATATCTTATAAATAAAGTATAATGATATATAATATTTGACAAAATCACCCGTACAAATCACTACAAATTTTTCATGCTCATTATCGGCCACCCGTTCTAAAGTCTGATGCATATAATATTAGAGCATTCGCAGACCGCAGCGGTGCTCACTGGGACGGACGCCGTCCGTGCCGCTAGCGCGGCAACACATTGTCCGCCGCTGCGCTTTCGCCACTGGCACGGCGCTGCTCGATGCATCGAGCACGTTCGTGCCGCTAAGCAGGCGACGTGGTGCGTTTCTATTCGTCAACGGATTATCCGTTGGATTTTTTTTTAAAAAAAAAATCGAAAATAATATCAAATATTAAAAAAAATAATTTTAGATTCCCAAAAATATAGCCGTTTTATTACCGTTTTTTGAATTTTTTTTAAATTTTAATCCCAAAATTATCTATCTATAAATACACACATTCATCATTCATTTTTCACATCAAGTTATCTCTTATTCATAACTATGTAACTTTTAATTTCTAGGATTTAAATTATGTAATTTTTAATTTTTAGGACTTTAATTATGTACTCCCTCCGTCCCGAAGTATTAGACTCACTTCTTTTGGGCATATGATTTAAGGAATTGATATTTAAATAGTTAAAGTGGAGAGAGTAAAGTATGAGAGAGGGAAAAAGTAGGGGAGAGAAGAGAGAAAAAAGTAGGTGGAGAATAAAATAAGATAGATGCTTTTTGCTAAAAAAGGAAATGAGTCTAATATGTTGGGACATCCCAAAAAGGAAAGTTGGTCTAATACCTTGGGACGGAGGGAGTACTATTTAATTTTTAGTAATTTGTAATAGTTATCTGGGTATTTTTAATACATTTTAATATTGTGAAAATGTTTTTATTTAAATTGAATAATAGAATGGTGGGATCCTTGAGTATGTCCTTACGGAAGAGCAAAGATGTTGGTGTTGTGCTATTGGAGAAGAGTAGGGAGTAAAAAATAAATAAAAGTGGATCCGAGCCTTGTTGCTGTTTTGCCAAATAGCATGGACGTGGATACTCTTATAATTTGACAATGAAAGCACTACTGAAAAGTCAACGTTAAGCCAAGAAGTATTATTTTGTTCATTCACTCGCACACATGTACATATATTTAAGAAAATTATCAATTTCATGTAGTTAAATTTAGTTCTTACATCATGAAGTCATGGTTTATACTTTGAATCTCATGGAAATATGTTACGGAACGTTCTCCGGCAAGGCTGGGAGAGAAGGATGTGCTTCGAGAGGGAGACATGGATGCCGACACAACGGAGCAGCAGGAGCAGCCGCAGATGGAGCCCGCGAGGTGCGAGCGGTCAGCCCGGCGACAAGCCAAAAGGCCGTCGCGCTATGCGGATTTTGTAACTCGATAGAGAGATGGTTAGTTTTTTCTTGAGTTTTTTAATTATTGTTTTCTTTTAAAAACAGAGAATTTTTATTTAATTATTTGTTGGTGTTCGTTAAGCTCATTTCCGGTTTTTTTTGTTGATTCTTTCACGGATCGTAGGTCGAATCAACCCTAGGGTCCTTAGTATAAACACGTGTATATATATTTTATTTCCCATCTCAAGAAATAAAATATTTTCCACGCAGCTCTTATTTTCCTTGTGCAAAACGCACAAACCCTAGTTTCGACGACGGAGTGATCGACGGGCAACAGCTCCCGCAACGTTCGCCACGAATACTCAACGTTGAGGAACTTTTTCCTTAACAAGTGGTGCTTTCATTATCGTAAAATATATTCTTTATTCATCATCTTTCATAATGAATTTATCATGTTTCACCCAGAATTCATGATGTATTCATATATAATTCGTGATTCTATTTCAAAATTGATTTGTAACCTATTATATGTATAGTTGTACTTGAATATAAACAAAATCTTAATGCATAGTATAAATTTTAGGATTGTAATATCAAACACCTAGAATAGATAATTTAGTTAATAAGAATAGTAAAAAGTGGAGAAGTAATTAGATCAATTAGTAATACACAACTCTATATAAATCAATCAAATACATAAACCAATCACAATAATGGCTTGATTATCACAATATTTGGCTTAATTCAAAGAATTTGCATAAATTCAGTATCATACAGAAGTAAATTTAATGTTAGTATATTTTTCATAAAACACGATATTAAAATATATGTTTGACCGCAATTGTTTGATGGATTATTGGTTCGAATAAATTTTCATATATACTAACATCTTAATTTCTCCGTGGCCGCAAATATATATCTTCAGCAATTTAACTTTTAGACTACCATCACAGCCAAAAAAATTGTTTGTGGACTAGGTCAACCACTATGCAAATCTATGAGACATTTTAGGGATAAATTTTTTTTGAAACAATGATCAATATTATGTGAAAAGTGACAACCTCATTTCAATTTGTTGTAAAATTAACGATTACTTCTCTCTCTTTTTTTATTTTTATTTTATTACAACCAAAGTCAATGGTTACTCTCGGGATTTTTTTTTATTACGGATAAATCTAGTATAATCGAATATAAATTCTTTATATTATACAAACTCCAAACTATGATTTGGATTGTTAGAAAATGTCAACAGATATAAAATTACAGCAATAAAAAATATCAACCCAATGTCAACAATTGATGTTGTGTCGACATTGTGTTACATTTTTTTAAATATAATTATTATTGTGGGATGAAAAGAGTACAGGTATATCTCCCGAGTACACACTTGTAGTACTATTACTTTCTTTTTTGTCCCTATGAACTTGACACATCAAACGTTGTTTTAAGCGAAAATATCTAAAACGAGAGAAGCTGTTAATTTAGTATACATGGAATTGTTGTGACACTATTATGGTACTCCACATTATAAATTAATGTCCAACCGGTAAAATCAGTGGAAAATTAAGACATCGAATCAAATAATTGTAACTTTGTGTACATTATAAAAAAAGTATGAAAATTAGGCGCATTTTATGTGGAGTCACATGGCGTCATTTAATTTGACTATGATTTCGTCCATTGATCCCCACACTAATAAAAGTAAGTTATACTCTATTGCATTGCATTCACTAGTGTAGTGCCATTGTCAATTAATTTAGCTTCGATCATAAGCTAAGGAACTTCATAGATGGGACCTCGTTTTACTTTTCTTGATTACGCCTCTTTTTGTTCTTAAAAGGGAGAGAGAGAAAAAAAACAGTTCATATTCTCGGATATCACACATTGTAGGAGAATATATTTTAAAGTGAAAATTTTGTATACACTCAAACATAGGGTGCAAGAGTTATAATTGTACTCAAAACTAGAATATTATTGTAGATGTATTGTCAATGGTATTTGTGCTGCATTAGCATCACTTATAATACTCCTATATATCTCATATTGAAGAAAATCCGGTATAAAAATATTGGATGAAAAAAGTAAGTAAAATTTGAAGAATACAAAGACAAGAAATATGTGAATCAGCCAAACCTACTTTCAGTAATTTAGAGCACGCCAAATAAAAGCTCATTTCGTTGAAAGATGTTCGGTAAAGTAAATAAAAATGAAGTTGACTTTACAAAGCTTTTAATCCATCTTCATTTAGCTAATACTAATTCGGTATTTAATCTTTAATTTTATGTGTGTGTTCTGATATTTTTGTGATAGATGCTAGTATACGAAAATAGGGATAGCAAAGGAGTACTAGTACTATATCAAAATTCTTGTGAAAAATACTCCATCAAGATCTCAAAGGAGTAAAAAAACTAAAAATAGAAGCTAAGTAAATAAATGAGCTTGAATCAATAATGAATATATAATCTTATTTAGTTGGGCCTCGCCTCCACTAATTAACTACGAGTAATTTTACATATTGGGGTAGACTTGCAACTTTATAATGATTTACATCTAATTTACATTTAATTTATTATGAATTCACCAGAACTTTAGAAAAGATTATAAATTATATACTCAATCCGTCCCCTAAAAATATTTGCACTTTTCATTTTCGTCTGTCCCACAAAAATATGTGCATTCAATTTTCAGAAAGTTATATCAATTTAACAATGTAAGTCTAAGTACCCACTAACAATACTTTAACTACTAATTTCCTCTTTTCTCTTATTTTACCATACCATTCTTACTACTTTATCAATTTTGTCTTAATTCTCTTGCCATGTAATTTTTATGGGACGGTGGAGTAGTGTATTAGTATGTGGTGAATTAAATTTAAGCTAACCGATGGTTAATTATGAATGACCGAATTCCAGGTATGAAAAATTCAGAGAATAAATCCCAATAACAATTGTGAACCACCAAAACACAAAAACAAAAGCAGAGCATCTCTCTCTCTCTCTCTCTCTCTCTAAAACATGCAGAGGCAGTCACTGGGTTCTCCCTCGTCAAAGCTCGTGAAGGATGAATCCCAATCTTCATCATCATCTCTTGGAGAGGAATGCCAGCAACAACAAGAAGAAGAGGAGCAGCTGAAAAAGCTCAAGCCCAAAACCCCCATGCCTCAAGCCTACATTCACCTCATTCCTCTTCTCACCCTCCTCTGTTTCCTCATTCTCTACCTCTCTTCCCACAACCCCTCTCTAAATGGTACACTTCTCCCTTCCTCATTCAATCACCATCCTATTTTCCCTCATTTTCTAATTTTTTCTTTTTATTTGCTTCAGATTTGGCTGACTTCAATAGCTTCAATGCCATTTCTGACCCTACTGGTACGCATTATATCTGATTTCTTCTTCCATTCTCGATTGATTTTTCTAAAGCGCTGAAGAAATTGTTGATTTGTTTAAACAGAAAGCATTTCGGAATTGGAAGGAATGATGGAGATTGAAAAAGGAGATATCTTGGCCATACGGAGCTTGAAGAACTTGAAGCAGGAGGAGGCCAAGCACCGCCGCCTCCACCGCAAAATCCCCCATTTTTAGCCCCTTTTTTCTCCTCCTAACAAATTTACAACATTTGGTTTTCCTTCTTCTGTCGGTGGCATCTTTCAATTCTGGCCTCTTCCTCTCTCTTTTTCATTTTTCATTTTTTTTTTACTCCATTTCTAATGTGAATTTGATGGCCATTTTTAACTATTTGCACACGTGTATTTATTTATGTGCATATCTAATTCATGAATCGTGATTCTTCTATACAGGTGTATATAGTTTGAGTGCAATATTATATGAAATGAAAAAGAGAATTGTAGACGTAGGTGTTTAATAATATTCATATGTTTACATATTGGTTGGTGATTAATAATGTGATGTGTCATAGGAGTATTCATTAGGCATAAGTGTCTTTTACTCCTTTTTATTAGCTTTCTTGGGCCAAAAAGATAGCTTTTTTTTTTATTATGATTTTTCGTTTTAATATGAGGAAGCCATCTCTAATCGTGATGGCGAAGATTGGGGAATAATTTTAATGGAAAGCGTAGGCTATGATTTTGATGTTTATATGTAGGAGAGAAAATAGAGAGGGAGGCGAGGATATAATGATAAAGTAGGTTTGAAAATGGAAAACAGCTGGAATAGGACCGTTACTCAGTAGGAGAGCCTCGTAGTGCGGTTAAACTTTGCGGAATATAAACACGCACCAATATTTAGGCTAATTAACTGTTTGCACACCCTAAAACTTTTGGCCTTAATTTCTGTTTGAGCTGAATTAAACAGGAAAAAAGATAAGGTACTTAAGGACTGTAACTAATACAACATGATTGAGATTACAATGAGTTTGGATTTGACACGAATTTTAATACAAAATTAATAAAGTAAGAGAGATATAGAGAACAAAAGCAATTAAAGTATCATTAGTGAAGAATGAGACTTTACGTGCATATACTTATAGAACAGACTAAAAATGAAAGAGTGTATGTTCTTGTGGGCAGGAGGAATAATAATTATCTTTTGGGGTTCGAGATTAGTACAAGTGTGAGTTTATAGTTTATAGATGGGTAGGGCGATTGAACAGCCTCAGCATTTTGATTGATTGCTGCGTGAACCACTACAATCAAAGATATTAAATGGTTGAAGCTTCACAACTATACAATTATTTTTATAATTTCACCTATAAATGTACAAAATAAACCATCGAAAATTGACAGGTTATACACTAATTTCACATTCAACTATATTTTCCTTCACACAGTTGATGCTTCTCACAGTTAAGTCGGGTTTGTGGTAAATAAAACACATCCTCCTTTTAAGCTTGTGGAAAGTGGAAACACATATTTCTAATATCATGAACTTTAATGGAATTTTCAATTTTCAATCAAATTTAAAGTTGATAGAAAAATCTAAAATTCAAAAAAAATATTACTCCACATTCTACTAAAATGTCTCAATATGCTATTTTGGGACGTCCACAATTTAAAAGTCCACTTACTTTTTTTCATTTTAGATAATGGGTTCCATATTCTTCTAAATGCATATACCAACATTCTATTATATAAAATTAATAATTTATGGAGTATAAAAGTGACACCTATATTCCACTAATATTTTTCACCTCTTTACTTCATATTTTTTAAAACATGTGTCGAGTCATAACGAGATTATAAATCATGGATGGAAGGAGTATGTTTTTATATTATTCCCAATAAAATATACATTCGTGTTGGTTTATTCAGTAAATTGAATACTACTACTAGAATTACAAAACAAAAAAAAGCGACTGTGCCAAGATTTGGACCATTCTATAGGATAGATGAATGTACGAGCAAAGAAAATTGACACGTGATGACTCATGTACATGCTATTTCCATTGTTAAATCTCATTTCATTACCCGCTTATATCATGTAAGATGTAACTACCATCCTAATTAAGTAGATATGATCACTCGTGAATCGTGAGTCGTGGATGAAACGAAATTATATGTATTTCTCATTCAAAAATATTGTGAAGTGCTAGAACTAGAAGTCACTATTTTAGTTATCCAACACGCATTAATTTGATATTTTAATTCTAAATTATTAGGGCTCCTTTGATAACATAGTAAGGTCAAGAAATAGATATGTATCTTTATATTTCCATCCGTTTAATAGTCTATTTAGCCTACCACATCAGCCCTTGTTTTTAGGTATGGCCCATCTCGGCCCGCTGAAATAGACTAGAAATAAAATGATATGTAACTTATAATTTTGTAGAGATACAAATCTGCCTGATTTTGTGTACCCAGAAATAAAATATTACTCTTCTTCCATCTCCAACTCTTCTCCAAGCAACTCACATTTGCCAACTGTGAAAGTGAAAGGGAAATTTTCACTGCATTGCCACTGTACACTCGCATCTTTTTATTTTATTCACTGCACCTATTCCAAATTTTTCACTCTTGGATCCAAAAATGTGTACCTCCCTTTATTTCCTCATTTGTAAAGTTCGTTCCTCTGGCGAAGAAGAGGAAAGCCGGTATGATGATATTATATGTTGAAAATTTTGAAATGGAGGTATGGTCAAATGAGTTGGGTTTCTTTTGGGGGGAGATCTATAGCTCGCATCATATGAGGGTTTTCGAGCAAGTGACTTTCTGCGAAGTTTTTTGTGATTTTATTGATCTCAATGGTAATTTGTTTCACATTAGTCAAGCTAATAGCAGCGGTGTTTTAGCTATGGCTGATTTTGATCAAATTGTCCCCTTTTAGGTTTATGAAGGTGGTGAATTTATAAGGAGCCGATGGAGATATACAATTTAGAAGGACAAATTTGTAAATATATACTCCCTCCGTCCCAATAAATATGAAACATTTGGTTTCCGTTGAATTTGTTGCTGAATATCTTAATAGATTCGAGAATCGTGGTATTGAAGTTGTGTTCGGTTGGATTTTTGTTCGGATGCTTGGATCCGACCAGCGACCCGAGACTTCAGTCTTGTGAGTCTCTGAACCTTGTGATCTAGTTGATTTGCTTGGATCTAGGAAGTGTGTAATTAGAAATTGAAAGGATATCGACAAGCGAAAATCAGCTCTTCAAATGGCGCCGTTGCGGGGATGGATGGCGTGGTTTGGGTACATGTGTTTAGAGATTTGGTGTAAATAGTTTTAATCTTTTGAATTTCGCTTTTATGAGTTTATGAGCAAGGGCTGGTGAGAATCACAGGAGCAACCCATCTTGGTCAAGGAACGTGCAGTTGAAGTGGCAAGTTAAGGAATCCAACATCCAACCATAACTACCAGATCGGGGTTGTCGGCTATGAATCCATTTGCGTTTGAATCGGGAGTGAAGAAGAGTGGAATTCATCGGGAAGAGGATTCACGGTCGTCGTGGAAAGCTGAGCATTCGGAAAGGGAGGAAGAGGAGTGTAATGGCAAACTTAGTGGACCTAGACCCAGTTGGTTATTGCTTGCACATCTCAATGAGGAAATGACTCATGCCATAGTGTCAATCAACGTCGGTCTACATTGAGATCAAGGCGAATGTCTTTGGGCGGGCACCCACCTACGTTACGGAGCGGAGGAATGAGTGTCACATGAGTTTGAACGAGTTTAGTAAGCTATTATGTAGCATCCAGAAAAGGCCTAACGAAACTACAGAGGAGGACTATCGCCTGTGGCGATTCCATTACACGTGAAAGGAGAGGCATAAACACTTGGTTCTTGAGGCTTCCACATGACTCGATCACCACATGGAGGGATTTCAAATTGGAGTTTACTGGTATTGCTCAGTCGATAAGGCAAACGCTTTGAAAAAGAAATTCAAAGAGTGTAAACGAGGACTACGATGAATCTTTAAGCCTGATATTGGTCTCGGTTTAAGGCTGCTTGACGCTTGCCCGAATCACGGGATGACGGAGAGGCACAGGCTGTTTTATCTATTCTCACGAAGAGGCGAATCCTGAGTCGAGGACTTAATGAATTCACCGAGCGGGGGAATTTCCCATAAGGAAAATAAGGCAAGCGAGACGCGAGATTACAGGAGAGATTAATCGGCCCGCGAAAGAAGGGCGTATGACTACCGCGTCTTATCGTGAGAGGAGAAGCTCCGCGAACACGGTTAAGGAACGAGAAGGAGAAGAGGTTAGAGACGAGAATAGATCTATTTGGAGAAGGCTATTTGCTAAATGCCGTTGAAAAGAAAAGTACCCACAGATTGGCCGATAAGGAAAAAAACCAGTCGAAGGGTGACTTCAATTTTACAATAATCCTCACTCGATGGAGATTTCCAAGCTGAGTGAATACGATGGGGAATTGGAATCAGTAATCAAAATGCAATGGGAGCAGTGGAAGATTAAGGAGGCACCATGGAGGGACGATCACTTGTTTCGGATGGTGAAGGGAACCAACAACCACGGGATCACAACACCCAGTCGAGCGGAGACAGACGGACATGACGGCCCGAATCGGGAAGGACCACGGCATAATTCGCTGGGCGGAAGCGACGAGGGGCTGAACAGCGATTTCCGGCAACGGGGATCGGCATCGCTGGAACAACGGGAACCCGAGCAACGAATTCTTATGTGCCACCGCATCGAGGAGGACAATTCGGGAAGCCAATCAAAATTTCCAACGAGTCGCCCGAGTCCGGCAACCCGGTACAACAACCCAATAATCAAAGGAGGTCGGGGAAATTTTCGCGGAGACAGGGTGGTTGGGGCAAATCAAAATCGAGGATTTAATCCCGGTTCAATTCCAAGTTTAGACTTGTGGAATCTTAGGTCAGGACAAGCACAGTAAATTTCCAACAACATGCGGAATAACATGCGGGGCTAGCGTGACGTGGTGCACAAAATTCAAGATGCCAGCGGGAAGCGAAGTGCGCCATGGACATGTTGGCAAAGCGAATGTCCAGTTGGCCACGTCGCTGAGCGAAATGCGGAAATGAAGGGAAATTGCACATGCTTGTCAAACCACCCGGACCGAGCAAATATTAGTCAAAGTACCTTGAGATGAGGAAAGTGAAGGGTGACGAGTGATAAACGAGGAGACACACCAGCGGATGAGACGGAGAAAAGGGAATCGAAGTCTCGAGGAGATGATCTTTGGACTCGAGAAATTCCTATACGGGATGACCTCCGGGAGAGATTTAAGGATGTATGCCTCGACTAAGTGACCCGTTTTTCCTTGATCAGGAACTGAGTTGGAACTTAAAGAGGACGGGGAGAGGCAGTGCGGCCTGGCGGGGGTTCCACGAATGCGATAAAAAGCGACCAAAGAACCATTCCCGTATCGAGGAAGCCAAGAAAAAGAAAGATGATCTTGAGGACCTTGTGGAAATATTTAGTAAAGCTTGGAATTAACCTACCCTTTTCGCGGATTCCCGAAAATACCAGCGCTGACAAGTTAAATCGAAATTCCTTAAGCGGAAAAAACCAAACGATGGGAAGATTGTTATAGGAGAAAATATGGCCGTGATACAAGAGGAGGATGCCGTCAAAGTGCAGGATCGAGGGTATGTTCACTCTTCCTATTTCTATAGGTGATATTAAAATTGAGCATGCCGTGTGTGATGCAGGTGGCTTCGATAAATGTCACCTGCCCATTGTCGATATATAAAAATTGGTGGGAGTCGGTTTGGTCGATACTAAAGTAGTGATTCGGTTGACGATAGAACATGCACATCGCTGTGAGGGTATTGAGAAAATGTCATGAGTCGAGAGTGCATGATTTCTACACTTTGACTGATTTTCATGTGATAAAAATGAGGGGTAATGAATCTGTGATGCAGTGGGGTGCGGGAGACCGCTGCTGCTGCTGCGAACGTGTGATGTCTTTGATGGATATATGCCTGGACTATCATGGGAGAAATACACCTTCAACATTGAAAGCTATGAAAAAACCGCTTGATGTTGAAAACTTGCTGTGTTATAGATGTAATTAACCCCACAGTCAGAATATCTTGAGCTGAACTTAATGCGGAGCAGTTTGACAATTCGAACTGAGCGGTAGAAAGGAGGTAGCGAGGATGTAGTGTGAAACTTTTCCACAGGACAGCAGTGATCAGATCAATGAAGCGATCATGGCGTGCCACCGGCCATTATCATTCCAATCGGCCGGATGCATTCGGAGAAGAGCTAGGCAGGGAAGCAATCTGAGAGGAAATGGCGCCAAGAAGTAGGCGGAGAACCCTTTACCTCGAGGAAGCCATCACCAGAAGAAGAGTTAAAACTTTACTGAAAATTTAAAATATCTCCCATCCACACAGGAAGGAGAAACATCCGAGTGATAATTAACGGCCGCTTGTCGAAGACGAGAGAGTCTTGTGGCAGAGTAATAGGAGGAACAAGAAGGCCATAGGGTGGACACTCGACCTAGTTGGAATTAGCACGATCTTTGCATGCACCACATCGGTAGAGGAAAGGCCAGGCTCGGCGTGATCCACAAAGGAAGCTGAATCCAAACATGAGGGAGGAAGTGCCGAGGAAGTTACGAAACTCACGTCCTTGGAATCTGCATATGCTCTATTCAGTTAAGCGAGTGGGTCGGTCCGGTTCGCATGATGCCGAGGAAGAAATGCAGGTCTGGTGGTGAAGAATGACAGAGCGAGTTAGTCATCTTCCAGTGTGGATGGAGGATGTGCATCGACTATAGGAAACTAAATGAAGCCGCCAAAAGGATCATTTCCTTTTTGCTTACCATTCATTGACCAGATGCTAGAGAGGCTGGCATGAAACAGTATTTGTTTCCTCGACGGATATAGCGGTTATTTCAGTTACCGTGAACAGGGACGAGGAAAAGACCACATTTACATGCCCTTTTGGAACTTATGCCTACGAAGGATGCCATTTGGTCTATGTAATGCACCGAGAGGACATTCAGACGTTGTATGATGAGTATTTTTGGATCTACTAAGTGTGCATCGAGATATTCATGGATGATTTCAGCGCATATGGAGGCTCATTTGATACTTGTTTAGCCAGCCTTGACCTAGTGCTGCAAAGATGTCAGAGAAACATCTAGTTCTGAATTTTGAAAAATGTCACTTACCGTAGTGGCGAGGGGATTGTTTTAGATGCGTAGTGATTACGAAGAGGAATACAAGTGGACAAGGCAGGTGGAAGTGATTGCAAAGCTACGCACCTACTGAATCAAAAGGAAGTTAGAGGATTCCTCGGTCGAGGGGTTTTATCGAAGGTTTATCAAGGACTTTGCAAAAATTGCGCAACCTTTCACTCGTTCTTTGCCACCCGGCCCGATGTGGAGTTGAGTTTGATGAGGGATCTGAAAGGGCATTTCAATTGCTCAAAGGATAGACTAGTGTCAGCACCAATTATCGGGGCACCCGAATTTGGAATCACCCTTTTGAGATAATGTGCGTATGGCGATTTATTTGTGGGAGCCAAATCTGGCCGAAGATAGATGCACGTAATTTTCTATCGATAGTGCTTAAATCAAGCTCGGAAAATTACGTACTACGGAGAAGAAGGAAATGTTGGGCACAGTAGATGCACTCGTTCGAAAAATTCCGCCCTTATCTTCTTGGAGTCGAGGTTATTGTTTTTCAGCGATCATGCATGATAAAGTCTTTCTTAGTAGAAAGAATGGCAATTTGTTCTCGATGGAGTCTACTTCTGAAGTTTTGATTGGGAAGTAAGGGACAAAAGAGGAGCAGAGAATCGAGTGGCGACCACTTGAGTAGAATTCATCAAGGAGATACGGACGAGCTGATGTTTTTCCCGAAGAGCATTTATCTTATATGGACGGCAGAGACACCTAGGCCAGAATGGGCAGAATCTGTCTTAGTTTTAACCGGTCCCGGGAGAATGCGATCGAGAAGCGCGTGCGTAAGCATGACGCGCGAGAACCATGAATGCGCGGACTGGCAAGTGCTGGTCGGGAGGTGCCGAGTTCGGAGAAGCCTCACGGGGCCCAGAGGAAGATGGCAAGGCACAAAAGCGAAGCCAAATAGCCACTGCAGGATGATCGCAGCAGCTCTTTGGAGAGTGCTGTGCGGATCGGATAGTGCTCGACGTTGCATTCTGCGAATGGAACAAAGAGATGAATAACTCCACGTCATTGTCAGCTACGCTTGGCGTGTGGAGGGCGATTTCGGACGAGGAGAGCCGCGAGAAAGTTCTAGACGATTGGATTCTCTTGGCCTGCATTGAACAAGGATGCCTTTGAATGCGTAAATCTTGCGAAAGGTAATCGACGAGACGGGGGAATCTCGAGGCAGATGAGATGCCCCAGTGCCCATGGAAATCTGCGAAATTTTTCGATGTTTGGGGGATGGATTTATGGGCCCATTTCCCGTCGTCGTCACGGAAATGCTTACATATTGGTATTTGTAGACTGCGTTTCCCAGTGGATAGAGGCGAAGGCTCGCCCATGATGCAGAGGTGGCCCAGTTACGGAAGTCGAACATTTTCGGCGGATATGGAGTTCTGGCGATTATCTCGAGATCAAGGAACACACTGCAACCGCACTTATAGAAGCGCTCATGAGAAATACGGCGTGCATCATGGGTCTCTACACCATATCGCTGATCGAATGGGCTGGATTTGAAGTCTCTAATAGGGAGATAAAGAGTGGAAAAATCGGTCTTTCCTGAAGGATTGGAGTAAAAACGCCTTGACGATGCTTTGTGGGCGTATAGAAGCTTCTTTACCACAAGACACCAGATCGGGATGTCACCTTATGGGATTGGTGTTTGGGAAAATGTGTCACTTACGTGGAAGTGGAGCAAGCAAGCATCTTGGGCGAATTAAATGAATATGAAGTCTGTGGCATGTGAAGAAGAAGGAAAGGCTGGTGTTCTGAGGGCATTTGGAGGAACTTCTGGCTAGAGCGTTAGTGTGATGGTACGAAGAGGAAGAGCGAAGCTGCGGCGCAAGCGAGAACCTCCCGGTCGGAACTTCAGGTGGGCGAAAGTACCCGGCTCGGTCAGGACCGAGCTAATGCCGGGGAAGTTGAAGTCCAGTGGGTAGGTCCATATACCATCGTTGGCCTCACGTAGCACACGGGCAATCAGGGGAGATGCTCTTGCTTCGGTCCCTTTTCTTGTTAATGGCCATCGATTGAAAGTCATAGGGATAATTCGAGCTATGCGTAGTGGAGGAAATACCCTTTACGTGCGCTCTGGTTATCCTTAGCAGATGAGAATATTCTCGATGAACTCACCGGTCGAGGAAATGTTATGTTTTTACACAGCGATCCGGGGATTCGAGAATATTAGTGGTGTATAAATAGTTTAATTGCTTTAGAAGACAAAGAAAATCAAACAAAATAAAAATTCAAAATTTCAAAATATTCAGACCCAGAGCTTCGAGGATTTATGTCTCGTACTTTAACCTTGACCCGGGGAGTCGGGTCTTCATATTTTTAGGTCGCGGTCAAGGAATCAATTAGAGGAAGAGTGCATGAAGGAGCAGTTGAGGAGGGAAGTTATAACATTTGAAATTCAAAATAACGACAATTATGGAGAATACGTGTGATGTGCATTACCTTGAGAAACATTGGTGAAGATGTGGAAAGCTTGCTCAGAGGTCGTGATGTGCGACCGCCCGAGGTTTTCAGCGTAGACTACTTCTTCAACAAGGGCTTGTACACCAAACTCAAGGCAACAGAGCTTACCTTACTACAATTATTTGGGAGATAAAGCGGGGCGGAGGCCGGAGGAAGGCGAGGAGGCCGTACCCAGTGAAAGTGGAAGAGCCGGAAGGAGGTGCGGGACATGAAAAGGAAATGCAGAAAGCTGATGAAAAGGAGATGATGAAGGAACTCGGGGAATACGGAAGGAACTCAATGGGAGTCGGGAAGAAGTAAAAGTTACGAAGCGACGGCAGTAGCGAGATTTGGCCACGAAATGTGCAGAACAAAGTGAAAAGAGTGGCGGAATGTTTGTGGAGATATCTGCGCGGATGTTGAAATGGCTGCATCAGACGCTTCCCTTGACCCGGTCAGGGAAGTCGACTCCTGGGTCAAATGAGAGCACGAAGATCATCCACGACGGTCCTCGACCAAGCCATTCCGGCGGTTGACCACCCAGGCTATTCGAGAAAGTTCCAAATCAAGAGGACGAAAATGTTAATGAGGAGAACCGAGGACTCGATCAAGGCTGAAGAAAGGAAGAGGGTTTGGAGCAGCAATGAAGAAAGATGAAAACAAACCTGCCCGGTGTTCCACCCTTAGATGCGGCTCTCAGCGGGCCGGCCCAGCTGAGCAATTTCCCGGACAGTAATTTTAGTTTTGTGTTTCTTTTTACGTGTTTTTATTTCCGTAGTTCTGTGTTTATGCTATCTTCCTCCCACTTAGCCCAATGCTTGGTCTAAGTGTGAAGTTATCACTACTGGTAGTTTATTAACCTCCCCTTGTAGTTGCTCGATGCAAAAGTGTGAAGTGAAATTGTTTAATTACGCATTGAATTCTGTTTGTTTTCCCCCCTTCTGACGATGGCTTGAGGACAAGCTTGAGTGAGTGGGAGGAGGAAATGCGGTGTTGTCTCTTTGAGGAGTTGTATGGGTAGGATTGTATCGCTGAACTAGTGGATATAATACGACGAGATTCCGCAGGGAGAGTAATTGAAAATAGGAGGTATTCCAAACAGCTGATTCTTTAGTAAGCCGAACCAATGCGAATGAAGCAAGACGATAGTAGAAATGCCTTTCTTGCCTAGTTGAAGCCTGCTACAGAGGTGAGTTATAAGCTGTGATAACAGCAGAGCTAACACGTAATCGAGGTACGCCCTTGGTCGAAGGAAAAGAGAAAAGAAAAAAATAATAAAAAAAAGGGAAAGGAGAAAATATATAATCGCAAAAATTTGGAGGTATAAGCTGGACGAAGTCCAGAGGAGGAAATAAAAAAAAAAAAAAAAAAAAAAAAAAAAAAGGGAAAAAATGGAGACATAAGGCAGATGATCCCTAGGAAATCAAGGAGGTATAAGCTGGACGAAGTCCAGAAAGAAAGAAAAAAAAAAAAAAAAAAAATAAAAAAAAGGGGGATAGTTACGGAGGATAGAAGGAAAATTCTCATAACTAAATGCTTAAGAGAGAATCGGTCCTAACATCACCAGTAAGGGAATGGCTTGATCGAGTGAATCTAACAATTGGGAAATGAGGCTATCTTTGACAGTACAGCGAGGTTGGCTAGGTAGAGGAAAAAAGACCTATTTGGAGGAGTGCGGCACATTGGATTGATGTATAATCTTGTGAGACGGTTGCACACAAAAAGTTGAAACAGTTCATGCGTATGTGTTATATGTTTCATCCTATGTGATTATGTACTCTTTGTTTTAGTGTCTAGCTTTGCCTCGGTTATTGTCTAGGTGTAGGAGTTTTGTCAAGAATTACGTAGAGTGAGTCTGGGGATGGCGGCAAAGAATTAGCGCATTCTTCTTTTCTTCTTGTCTTTATACTTGGGGACAAGTATGGTTTAAGTGTGGCGGTTTGATAAGGCTAATTTTCATTGGTTGCTGTAGTGGCGCATTTACAACTGGATCTAGCAAGATTTGTTCATGGAATTGTGTAGCCCAGATCGGGAGATGTGGAGGAGGATATCTAGCGGGGAACGGAATCACGGAAAAGGATTTAGAAGGAAGCCAAAGGGTTTGAGGGCAATCAAGTCGATCAATACCTCGGCTGGGCCCATATCAAGCTTATAAATAAAGGAGTGCGTAACAAGAATGAGATCGGTTACACTCCTTCCTGATCCTTCTTAGCACACACACTAGGGATATGGGAAATTTGGGGTGGTTTCGTTTTCGAGTCTCGTATCGATTGCATCCACTTGAGTCCTTGAGGGCGAAGAAACAATTGCTTTAAAATTTGTTTGGTACTGCGATTTGATGCGGAACTTCACGTTTGGAAGTCGAGCTTGTTGTTTGTTGTAATTAGAAATTGAAAGGATACAGCAAGCAGAAAATCAACTCTTCAATTACCTAATCCATCCCTCACATACATGGATTAGGACCCCACCATCATATTTTATGTTTGTGAGAGGTGGATTAGGAAGAGTATTAGGAAAAGTATTAGGTGATCCTTTCCGGGTAGGAACACCATCAGAAAATGCGTAAGTAAATAAATAAATGTAAAACGTTCTAAAAAAGAAATTGTGTATTTAAATTTTTTCAATAAGAAGACGTATAGTAGCAAATAAATTTAAGCACGATTAAGGGTATGTTTGATAGCCCAGGAAAACCAAGAAAATGACCCATTTCCTAGGCTTTTCCATTGTTTGATACATTTTCACATTTTTTTAAGAAGCCCGCAAAAAAACGAGAGCCCGCACAGGCCCAAGAGTGTATACCAGCTTATCTCTGGAAACTTATCGCTGCTTCAGCCGAGGTTTATTTTTCAATTCATCAAGAAACAAAATTGCTTCCAAAATTAGCCCTCTTTGTCCTAATTTCAAGTCAATCTTCTCTAGTCTTCCATCTTCTCTTCTCTTCTCTTTTTCTCTTTGCTGAATTTCCATCAAATTTACAGCACCAAACCAGGATTATCTTCTCTTCCATCCTCTCTTCTCTTCTACTCTTTGATTTTTGGTCAGATTTACAACACCAAACCTTCGCCTATTCCGTTTTTCACTTTGATTTTGGGTCAGATTTGCAGCACCACTCCATCTTCTCTTCCCTTTTTCTCTCTGAAATTAGGCCAGAGATGCAGCACCACACCACGCGATTTTTAGACATCAGTTTCTTTCTCTTCCTCTTGTTATTGTGCAGCCCTATTCTCTGGAAGATTTATTCACAAAATTGGAGGTTTCTTGCATCGTTGAATAACTCAATTTTCTGTCCATTGGGGGAATTGTGGTAAATTTGTTAAAAATGGGAAAAGATAAGGGCAATTTTGTCTACACAATCCATATCTCATTCTAATCTTGTTAGAGCTAGGGCACATTTGGGGTATCAAACATGTGCTCATTTTTATAAAAAGTTGAAAATCGAGAAAGCTTACCTGAACATTTGGTTTATTTTCTGATCTTGTTTATTTTCTTGGATTTTCCAACTTGCGCTATCAAACATGCCCTAAGCAACTTATGCAAGTCACAACAATTCAAACAATCAATTAAATAAGTCCTAGATGGGGAATCCTTACAAAGAGGGTTAAATTGCACCAAAAATCAACCAACAAATAAATTCCAAGAAGAAAAAATAAACCAACAAATGAATTCAATAATCAACAACTAGTCCATCCACCAACTATTAATGTTTACAGTTTTTGGCTTGATGTATAATATAATACGTAAATCAACAAACAAGATACTGACAAAGTTTCAACATATAAAATGAAGCAACATCATCCTTCAAGGAGATCACCATTTCAACCTATTATCAGAATCAGAAACCAGGTGGTCCAAACAAGGATCTAGAAAGTGATTACGAGGCCGTAAATCAGAGAACCAAACCTTGTACTGGAGCAGGCTTGGAAGGATGCTCTGCTGAATCAGATGCTTTAGGAGACTCTGATAAATGAACCTCAGCAAAGTCATCCACCATTTTCCTTCTCTGCTCATCTTCAACAATCCCAACTTTCTCCTTTGTCTTTTGCCCAACTTCCCCGGCCGCCTTGGTGACTTTGCTGAAAGCCCCGGTTACCCATGTAGTGCCGGTGAGAACATATCTGTTCTTCATAATAGCAGATCCAGCATTGGTGACGGTTTGCTCAGCAGCTGCTAATGCTGATTTTGCTTTCTCAGAAACGTGTAGTTTCTCATCGACTTCCCGCACTTTATCATTCACAATGGAAGTTCCAATCGATATCTTCTCAGTCAGCCCAATCTTTTTGTCAATTGACGAAACTTTGGCACTTGCGGTGGAGGTCAACTGGTGCTTCTCGTCAAAAGATTTTGCTTTGTTAACAGCATCCTTACCTAAGATGAAACCCTTTGCAAGCATGCTGCTCACAACATCCTCTGCCTTTTGCAAGGCAGATTCAGCACCTCCTCCAGTCTTTTTGTCCGATTGCTCCTATTTATGGGAGGTTTAGTTATATAATGTAGTTGCAAAGTACACAGCCTGCAAATGCATTAGTCATTACCTGAGGTTGTGCGCAAGCAGGAGGAAGCTTGTAATCTGGCTCTGGATTAATTTCCACAGTCATGTCTATAATTGTTGCACCCTGATAATAAAGAAAAGATAATAAATAAAAATGGCGTGATTGTGAAAGAACCTATTGGATTAAATTGCTTGTTGCGAAGTTAGTGGTTACTGCTTAGTCTAGAATCTCTAGATAAAACATTAAGGAGACGTAGAGAAAGTACAAAGATCACGAAGAGGGAGAGGGGGGAGAGGAAATAACCGAAAGAAGGATAGCAGTCTCAGCTCCCTGCACATCCTTGAAGGTAACAAATGCAATTTGAGATCGTGCAGTATCACTACATAAGAGTAGGACATTTAAGTCGATATGAGCACTTGTCTACCACATTTGAACAGTGCATGCATAGAGGATATGAAATCACAAGATTAAATTAATGTAACCTTCGCATCTCGACATATTCAATATCGCCTGAAAATGAAAAGAACTCTTGAACATCACGCTCTGATGCTCCCAGAGAAAGATTGCTGACCTTGACGGTTTTTATCTGGGGCATTAAAAAAAGTCAACCATATTAGTGAAATTGTTTAAGAGATACGCGTGATCTTCAGACTGCAGGATAGTATTCCATAATACCCACGAGCTGACCATCCAAATATTCTTTTTATAAATATTAATCATCAATGGCTTATAAACCAGTGGCCACATGGTCTTTCGACATTGACATAAACTTATTTGAGCAGTTCATTGTGGATTATACATGAATGTGTGGTCAATAATTTTAAAAACTGTTTACCTACTCAGAGTTCATGGAATACTTTACTCCCAGTATCTTTGTGACAGGAAGCAATAGTTTTTATATACTACTACTAACCATCTTCAGCAGATGACAAACAACAGTAACAAGTAGTAATACAAAAAATAGTACTCCATATGCATTACATCTACGGAACTAACTGAAAATCCAAAAACATTTATGAGCTATTGTCAGTTTTTTTAAACTCTTGAGTGGTAAATTTTGTCCTGGGTCCCCTATAGAAGTACAGAGCATTCTTATGGCACTAGTTTGTATAAAGCAAAACCTACAGCATGGAAACATAGTTCAAAACTTTAGTGTATTTCTTTAGCATTCTTATGAATGCATTAATGTATCTTGTGCAATATATTGTTCTTAATTTTAATTCAGCTTACATGATTGTTTCTACCACATTAACATAATTGGTGCCTGTCGTGAATAGTACTCTAGTAATATAATTTTCAATGCTATTGTGAAGCAAATCTTACATTTGCACAAGTGAGCAACCCAAAATTGACACACTGGGAGATAAAATTAGAGGATATGTTCAACTGTTGGATATCAACTAAAACCAAAACTATAATTAGTCATGATTCTCAATAATCCTTCACTGCACAAGGTACGAGAAAAAATACTAGAACATATGCCTTTAGCAAGTTGTCTAAAATCTAAATGAATATTTAACCAAGGCTGGTATGGAGGCAAGACCAGAACGAGCACTAGTCTCTGAATGTAATTCAGAATCTAAACATTTCTCTGCTAGAGTATCCATCCCTGAAAAAAGTAATTGGACATTCATGTTCATCAAACCCTAAAAGGAGCATCTGACGTCCAATAAAGAGTGTTTTCCTTGCTTGTCTGCCCTATACAACTATGGCTATGTACAAATGTCAAAAAGGATATAGAAAAGGGAACCTAGCCAATAAAGGGCAATTCACCACAATAATTAGTCCATTTGAGCCAAATGACGGCCGCATCAGTTCCCTAGGGGGACGAAGTTACTATCACCAGATCCAGCCATATCAAGTTACTTAAAATGAATCTAAAATACAACCGCAATCACAGCAAATTCATCCAAATCCAATCGCAATAACATAAAATGAGTTTCACTGAACACCTCACTCATATCAGCACCTGATTTACATACCGCACCGAAACCAGAAACAACTTATTGGACAGATAAACTGATTCTACAAACAATCCAGCATAAATAACCACATACCACGAAATGCAAGCAGCTATTCAGAAACAGAAAAATAGCAAGAGAAGGCTGATGCGCGAACTCACCGACATAGTGGTAGTGGTGGTGGAAGAGAGAAATAGTAGATGAAAGGAAGAAATGAGAAGAAAAACGTGGAAGTTGAGTAGAAAAGTTTAGAGTCGACGGAAGCTGAATTGAATTGGAAATTAAAATTTGGCTGTTTCTTTCTTCTCTCTACATTTGCGTGGGGCTGCCTGCCTTTTATTATTGGTTCGAACGCCAATAGGATTATTTTAAATAAAATCTGAATATAAAAAATCGTCAAATCCGAATATATTTTTTTTAATTCGCCAAAATGTGCGTATCCATCCACATGCACGTCTTCATCTACATTGTTATGCGTTCTACATGTTTAATTGCCCCCACGGCCTTGCCTTTAATTTGTTCTCATATTTATGGGGGACTATTATTTATTCATTTGGTGTAATTGTATATAGGATTAGTTTAATTTACTTGATTTTGTATTATTTACTGCCTTAATTAGTACTCCCTCTGTCCACAAATAGGAGTTCCATTTTTTTCATTTTGGTCCGTCCACAAATAAAAGTCCCGATTCATATTTATTATAAATGGTAAATAAGCCTCATATTCCATTGACATATTATATAAATTAATATATACAAGTGAGACTCATATTCCACTAACTATCTCCTACCTAATTTTCTTAACAATTCTTAAAATCTGTGCTGAAATGAAATGAAACTTCTAATTCGTTAACGGAGGAAGTATACTAATATAAAAACATAATAGTAAGCGTAGTGTTAAAAGCAATAAGAGGAATAATTTTTCACGGGTTCAGATATGAGAGTGCGGAGTGCCAATTCGATGAAACTCGTCGATTTTAATTGCATTTGTAATGTAGTCGGCTAGTGGTGACATGATCGTATTACTTGTATACTACCCATTGCATTACTCTCTAGAGACAGATACATGCACGGGTGAGAAATATGAAGTGTGTATGAGTTGGTCAAACAATAAAGTGGTATACAAATAAAAAAATTTAGAATCGAATCAATTACAACGGAATCTTTAAATCTAGATATTTTAAATGATAAAATAAAACTAATATGGGTCACATGATTTCAAAATCCAAAGGTAATAGATCAAATTAAAAATAATGAATTTGAATAAAAATGTTAATTCTGTATTTTAACATGAGATTTTATACTTTTCTTATTTTTAGTTGTATCTATATAATATAATATAAAATGAGAGTTTTGAAGATAATAATAAAAATGCCACTATAATTTTTAATAACATAAGCAATAAAATTATTTTTTTTAGTTTTGTAATAATTAAGAGAAGTGGAAGTGACAAGGTTCTAAAAGATAAATTAAATATTCACTTCATATATTTACTGTGGGAATTGAAAAGATTTTGGAAGAGGAAAAATTTAAAGATAAATTGAATACCCACTTCATATAATTTGAGGAAAATGAAAAGATTTTATTGAATACCCAATTTCTGGACAGTGGTTGAAGGTCTCCTCTCTAACGGGCCGCTGTGTACCCTGATTGAACCCCCCCACAAACTGTCGGGCCGGGGTGTGGGGGCGGCCAGGGTGACCGCATCACCTTTTTTGCTGCAAGGAAAATGAAAAGATTTTAAAAGAGGAAAAAGTGAAAAGATTTTGCAAATAAACAAAACCTTTTAGGACTAGATATGGAGTATTTCATTTTGGTGCCAACTAAGCACTTATGGATTTACATAAGAGTGAACTACACAAATAGTCTTTGTACTATGAGTTTATTTCATTGATTTTAAAAATATCATTCTTGATCCCTGAATTTTGCTATAATCACGCTGGATGTACTTTTTCACTATTCGTGATGATTTTTGGGCGAAAATACCCTCCAAAACAATTTTATGACGGGAAGGCAATTTTGTCTATTCACACAAATGGGATATCTGGATAATTGGGTATAATATTTTTTTGTTATTTCTCTCTGATAATAGGTTTGATATTATAATTTAATTGTCTAAAATGATATTTTTTACTTCACATTTTCAATCACTTTATGTTATATCCTCTTTTGCTTTTTTTTAAAAAAAAAAAAAACTTTTAGAAAGTAAAAAATAAAATAAAATATTGAGTACTAAGTAATCATAAAAATGCTATTTTGGTAAAAAGCAACACTCTCTTTTACTTTCTTTTCTTTTATATCTCTATTACTTTATTCACCATTCACTTTATACACTATTTTTAATCTGGATATCCAAAAAAAATATTTCTATTAACAAGAAACGGAGGGCGTACAACGGAAGATTAACAAAGTTTAATAGTGAATCAGCCTCCAAGTTACCCAATTCACAAAACAAAATTCCACATAACCAAATCCAAACAATAAACAAAATGCATTGATAGAATCCAATTTGCTTACACAAAATCCAATTAGTGAAAACCAATCTTAGGCATAGAAACCCAAACCAATTTGCTAAAGTCCAGTTGGGTTCATGAATCATGACACTTTTTGCCTTTCGGGTTGGCCATCACACAACATCATCGAAAAGTCATCACCTTCATATAAAGTTTTCATTTCTCAAGGGTTAAAAAACATTTAAACATGAAACTACTATAGTTAATTAGGAGTAGTGTTTTTTTGAATTTGAAATCGAAATGTCTTTTCTCAATTATATTTATTTATCCGCGCGAGAGTGACCCGCTGCCAACTATTCTCCATGATCCACGTGTCAACCACAAAGGAAAGCCTGCGTCCCACCACATGATGCAAATTGCAAATCATTCTGTCGTTGCCTCTCTCTCTCTCTTCTTCTCCCGCAATTTCATTTGATAATTGCAAAGGAGAGCCAGCCAAACTTTCTTTTTTCTTCCTTCCGCAATCTCTTCATATTCTCCCCTAAAATCCCGCTTCTCTACGTTTCTCCAACAATTGCAGAGTTTCCCTGCCAAATTCCCCAAACCCTGCCCCTAGGGTTTTGTTTTGTTCCTCAAAAGCCCTGAATTTTGGGAAAAAGTCATCGATAATCCTCTGTTATCTAGGGCTACAGTGAGAGGATTGAGGATTCTCGTACGCGGCTTTGGTTATACTGTCCAGGAGTGACGTACAGTTTCAATTGCTGCAAGAATTATAAATAAGGGAGGGGAAAGATGAGTTTTCAAGATCTGGAAGCGGGTCGTGGAAACGGATTGCGAAGGGGGTACGCCAATGGCAAGCAGGACCCGACGCAGGCGGTCGCTTCTGGAATTTTTCAGATCAACACGGCAGTTTCCACATTCCAGCGCCTGGTTAATACCCTCGGAACCCCCAAGGACACACCGGATCTCCGTGAAAAGCTGTTCGTTTTTATTTTCTTTTTCTGTATCGAAATTCGGAGAGTTCACACAAGTTTGTATTGTGATTAGTGCTCGTATTTGAATTTCTGAGATTGAGCTGTCGTTGGTTGACTATCTATTAGAATTAGGCATATTTAGTTGCAAATCCAATCATGAAATTGGGAAAAAGTAGATTCAACATGTTTGATTGTGAGCCAATAAATTCAATTTCTAAATTCTAAGTAATGGACTATTAGAAGAGTATGCTGTAATTAGCATGATAATTAGATAGGAATCCAACACATTTCAACTGCCCCCTCAACTGGCCTGTTGCCTTGATCATTTCTTAACTGACAAGATGATTTTACCTCCAATCCAAGTAATTTCTTCTGAAGCCTCTGGGAATGTTTTGTATTGCTGGGTGCTTCTGTCAGATATTTTGGTAAATCACATTTTGGGGAATGTGATGCATGTTTGGTTATCTTTTGGTAATGATTGTAAATAATTTTGGGGAGTAGATATGCGTTAAAGAGGGAGGTGTATATATATTTTTCTTTCTTTTGAAAATGAGATGAATAAAACTTAAGACTCCCTTCATTTAGGTTAATCCTTTATCGTCTGGTCTTCCAAAAGTTAAAAGTTGTGTAAGGAAGCTATTTACCCTGAAGATACCACATGCATTATTTATCTATCCTTGCATTGTGATTCAATATTCTGTATTTTTGGGTGTTCTTATGCTTGTACTCGAATGCAGGCGCAAAACTCGTCTACATATTGGGCAGCTGGTGAAGGATACCTCAGATAAACTTAAACAAGCTAGTGAACAAGACCATCATGTTGAAGCCAGTGTAAGCTTCTTCCTTTGTCTTAACTGTCGATTTGGCAGAGTTTGGATCTTTGTATCTCATCGCTTGTGTTACTTGTCACCTTCATAATTGCCAATTTCCATTCTTCTACCCGCAGGCAAGCAAGAAAATCACGGATGCAAAACTTGCAAAAGACTTTCAAGCAGTACTGAAGGAGTTTCAGAAGGCGCAGCGGCTTGCAGCGGAGAGAGAAACTGCTTATACTCCCTTTATTTCTCAATCAGATCTTCCTTCTAGGTAATATATGATTCTTTTAATAGAACTTGGTCCTTATTTTGGCGTTGATTTTCTAAAGTTAGACATGATTTGTCGATAATTAAGCCTGTTTCTGTTGGAGATTCATTATAACTTGCCAGCCATATCGAATAAACCAAGAAAATTCTGGATAACAATTCATAAAATAACAAGCATTAAACACTACTTCTATTGCCAGGTAGCTAACTTAGCTGACCTATAACATTACTTTGGTTACATTTATCTTTGTCTAAACATATAGTACAGTACTTTGCTGTCTATATCAGGGCTAGGATTGTTGTGCTCTATTGTAGGCATTTTTCTGAAGTCAGGGTATGTCATTCCTCTGCCAGAATAAATGATTGAAGATCCTTTTTATGGAAAACACAATCAGGGATTGTGACTATGAGAAAACTTGCTCACAAAAATTAAGCACGGAAAATTTGGCTGCTTCTACAACCTCATATACGTTAATACCACTCTAAAACTAGAGCTTTATGTGAGGAATCTAATAACTAGAGTAGAGATTAATGAAATGAGGATGAGAACATTTGTCACCCATGATTTTAGACTTGAGGTCTAGGGTTTACTGCGACTCAAGGATGGCTACCTGCCAAGTGTCGGAGGAGAATATGTCGAAAGGAACAATTAAAGATGATGAGCCAAGATCTGTTTAGCAGAGAGGACACGCAAATCAAAATAAATGAGATGCGAGTTTCAGTGAGTAAGAGTCGGAAACCAACATGGGGATGAGAAAAAGGACCATGGTCCCAGTTAAGGGGAGCACGACCACACTGAGCTGATAATGAGCTACAAAAAGGAGATGTGATGCGAGGTTGTTTGAAGCATCATCTCGGTGACTTTCACGAGTAATGTTTCTGTCAGATCCTAGAGAAACGAAAGAAGCATTGAGAGACAAGACAACAGCTGAGAAGGGAAAGCACAAGACCAAGAAGAATTATCCGAACACCAAATAAAACCCAAAAGTTTTTCGATGATGGGAATCCATGTAAAAGAATATGCAAATCTACTGACATTAATAAATTGATAGTTCATTGATAGTTAGCTGACTTAGTTTTGTATAAATAGGCTTGTATATGTAAAATGTAAGTAAGGTAAAACTCGCTGTCCCTCTCTTGTAGATAATTGTCATTGTCTTTCCATTGCTTGTAACTGTAGTTTCTTTATGTTAGTAGTTCATTGTATCATAGATACTTTGTGTCTTATACACGCTGAAAGTATCATTGTGGTGTAGTAGTTAGTTCAACAGTTCTATCTGTGGCCTATCTTTTGAAATTACTATCTCCTGCAGCTACTCAGCTAGTGATATGGGCGTAGGAGCAGATAAGACAGCAGAACAACGATCTCAGCTTTTGGAATCTAGAAGGTATGCCTAAAAACTATTTTAATTATGATCACTTCTCTATGTTGATGAAAACAATATTCATAAAAAAAGGTCGATGAAAATGAAAACAATAGGACATAGTTATGTACTTATTTTTATATTATATTTATGTTATTACTTTTTAATGTTCAATGAAGACCAAACTTTTTTATATTCATTGCATGTACATCACATTTACATCTTTTTCTAGTTAGCATTTGCCTTTCAGAATGTGTGGCATGCACAAAGTTTGTAATATAGTACTACTTCTACTATTTAATGTCTCAGTCTTAATGTGATTGCTGATGAATACATTTACCTGGTGAAACAACCTGGATTCTCTTAACCAATGTTTATCTTCTATTTTAATGTTACTTTTCCCTTTATAGTCTCCTAAAAAGCATCCTCTTTTGTCAAAAGACAGCCCACTTAATATATCTGAAACCTCTGCTGAGGACACATGTATCTTGTCCACACCTCTTTTTTGTTGAGTTGACCCTCACAATCCTTTAGTCTGCTTTATTTGTCCTTTTCCTGTTTCCATCTTTCTACAC
Organism: Salvia hispanica; assembly: GCF_023119035.1. NCBI lineage: Eukaryota > Viridiplantae > Streptophyta > Magnoliopsida > Lamiales > Lamiaceae > Salvia > Salvia hispanica. The sequence goes on from NC_062967.1 coordinate 47,870,922, forward strand.
TTCTAAAGTTTGTTTTACCTGCCAGAATTTTTTGCAGTGGAGATTTTGAATGTATAGCAACACTCACATCACCCCTTTTGTTGGAACTTGTGCTCAGATCCCATTTTTCATAAGTTATGTTTGCTCATTTCTTACTGGTTAACTCTCAGGCAGGAGGTTGTGCTATTGGACAATGAGATTTCGTTCAATGAGGCCATCATAGAGGAAAGAGAACAAGGAATAGAAGAAATACAACACCAAATTGGTGAAGTAAATGAGATTTTCAAAGACCTTGCGGTACTTGTTCACGAACAAGGAACTATGATAGGCAAGTAATTTGCTTGGTATTAACATTGCTTTTCTCATTTAACAGACCTAGCATAAGAATTTTTTCTATATGTAGATGATATTGGCTCCCACATTGAGGGTGCTCACGCGGCCACTGGACAAGGAAAATCCCAACTTCTCAAAGCAGCTAAGATGCAGAAATCAAATTCATCCCTGGTGAGTTTTTGTGTACAATGAAGTTTTATGTAGATCTTGAGCCTGGTATATAAATGGTAAAGATGGTACATAACTGTCACCAAAAAGTTGACTTTGAGTAACTTGTGTCCAAAAAAAACATGGAGCTTTAAAAGCACTAAAATGTTTATTTTCACCCCTTGGAATGGAATAGTCGTGGATCGAAGGGTGCACCACTTGCTCTGCCATGTACAGTTGCAGATGAATTAGAATGAAACATGCTATAGTTTTTTGTTGTTCCCAGGCTAGATTATATTTCAGTTAACATTCCACTGTTTCCATTTCCCATATTTATGTGGCAATATTTTCACCTGCTTTTAATTCTGATAGAATGGTGAGCTTTGGTTAAATTACACTGTTAGTTTAAAGGTTCCTGATAGTCTTTTGATGTTTTGTATAGGCCTTCATGTTATTCATTGCAGTGTCGAGATATTTTAAGCATTGTCTTGTCCATTTTGCAGACTTGCTTACTGCTGGTGATATTCGGCATCGTGCTTCTCATAGTGGTGATAGTACTTATGGCTTGATTGTGATCGCCTAAAATTATGAGAATCGAGAGAAATGGTTAAAGTATTGTTTGTTGATTGTTTATGTTTAAAGCATTTTTGCTATGTCTGCAAGGTGTTGTGTCTCATCTCGAGGTGGGTTTTTGACAAAGTTTACACTGGTTGAATACTGATTTGGTTGTGGTTTGCTATTGTTTTGTTTCTTGTAAATTCTTTTGGTTCTACAGTTCTATTCTGTTGGATTTGATCACAATCTTCAAATTCATTAAAGGTCAATTGTCATGCTCTAACCCGCGACATGTCAATTCTTAGTTTTTAGTATAGTATTTATTTTATATTTTTAATTAAATTGAAATATCAAATTTCATTGTAAAAATATTTAAGTTTAAGAGTGAACTACAAAATTGGTCTCTACGTATGACAAGTCGAACGCTAGAGGTACCCATGTTTAAAAAAATGCATTGTAAGCCTCTATGTATGTATAATATCATTTCATACCATTTTTTACTATTTTGAGTCTTTTATACCTTTTTCCTTTCACTTTAAATCTAAATGTAATTCCAAGGATGTTTTAGTCTTTTTCATTTTTATTACTCCCTCCGTTCCCTCATAGTTGAGGCGGAACTTTTCGGCACAGAGTTTAAGAAATGAATAGTGAATGTGTTAAATAAATAGATAAAAAAGTAAGAAAGAGAAAAAGGTGAAGAGAATAAAGTAAAAAGTGAATAAAGTAAGAGAGAGTAAAGTAAGAAAGAGAAATAAGTTACTATATATGGAAATCACTCAACTATCGGGGAACTTCCCGAAATGGAAAAATGACTCAACTATGAAGGAACGGAGGGAGTACTATGTACTATGTTTATTTTTTATTTAAATATTATTTTCATTTTATCCACAAATATGTAAATTTAAATAATTTATGTTTAACTAAATTGATAAATTTAAATATTATTTTCATTTAATCCACAAATATTGTAAATTTAATTAAATTGATAAGTTAAAATACTTATCAAACTAAGATAAAAACATAAATCATTCTTATTATAACTATTAAAAAGAAGTAAAATATTTTAGTTAAACTAAAATAAATCCTAATTTTTCAATTAGGTTAAAATTAAAATTAAATAGAAGATGTTTAACTAAAATATCAAACATAAATCCTAATATTAGGACAATCCATGTGTTTAACTAAAATAAAAAACATACATTATTTAAATTTAACAATCTAATTAAATTTATAATATTTATGGATTAAATGAAAATAATATTTTAATATAAAATAAACATAGTACATAGTACTCCTTCCGTTCCTTCATAGTTGAGGCGGAACTTTTCGGCACGAATTTTAAGAAATGAATGTTGAGTGTGTTAAATAAATAGATAAAAAGTAAGAAAGAGAAAAAGGTAGAGATAATAAAGTAAAAAGTGAATAAAGTAGGAGAGAGTAAAGTAAGAAAGAGGAAAAAGTTACTATATATGGAAATGACTCAACTATGAGGGAACTTCCTGAAATGGAAAAATGACTTAACTATGAAGGAACGGAGGGAGTAATACAAATGAAAAAGACTAAAACAGCATTGGAATTACATTTAGGGTTCGATTGGTAGGTTTTGTAGGCTTTTATTAAGTTTTCCCAAATTTGACTTTTTTTATTAGTAAACTAGATTAGCACAGCTTGATTGCTGTTTGGTAGAAATATTATGTTAGTTAATACATTGTTTGGTAGAAATTTGACTGCAATTTGCAAAAATGATATCATACACAGTGTTGCCAATTATACCCTTGGTTTTTCACCCGAAATGACTCCATAGCCCTCCTTCGTCCTTGCGTATCTTCAACATGGCGCGGAGATCTTTCTGGTTTGGTGCCATCTCCTTCCCAATTTCAGCATATAAACAGATGCTAACCAATATACAAAGAAAATCGAATTCTAACTCAAACATCAAAATGCTCCATTTGATCCTCATTTCAGCACTAAAGCTGCTTGACTAACTCTCTACATATTTAACCATTCCATTCTACACTACTTGGTGAGAATATGAGAAGGCCAAGAATCAGACGACGAAGGGTAACGTGCTCGCGGTTTGCTCACACCAGAGGGAACCTTAGGCCCATCCATACCTGGGAAGGAGTTACCGAAGCCTTGGAGTTGTGGCTCGTGATGCAATGGCACGACCAGCACAGGACCAATGACAGGGGCTGCCGCCTCTGAGGCATGCCCGATGAGTGGCATTGCAACATGGCCTTCGGGTAACTGTGCTGTCGATGGTTGAGAAACATGTGCGTTTGAACAGATAGCCCTCTCGTCTATTTCTCTCTTCAGCCCCTTCACTTGAGCATCTAAACCAGAAGCTTCCTCGACGGGGTCATTCTTCTCAGCTGTGATCTGACACCACAGTTCACACACCAAGATTGCTCAGGCAATATTCCAAGAATTGAAAGACACCAAATTTTGTGAATCAGTTTGATTAACAAAGTAGGAAACACAATTCTAAGAATGTGAATCAGTCATGTTTATTTAAGTAACAAAGAGGGAACACAAACAAATAAGGATTCATCTCAAAAATGCATCAGTCAGGATCTTACATAATTATATTCCGATAAGAGAGTTGCATTCTCCTTTTTCAGGCTGTCCATCTGAGTAACCAATTCGCCGAGGAGACGGGTCATCTCTCTCAGCATAGATGCCTTGCCGTTGTTCTGATGATCCACATCTGAATTGCATTCATAACAATAACAATCTTCAAACTAACATCACACAAACTGTGATTCAAACTGAAATTGAGGTTCATACAAACTCTGAATCCGCAGATGGAGAAGCACCAGTAAGAAAGTGAGTACATAAACAACACAGCCACTTGCAGATCATGAGAACCAACATATCAACACAGAGTTTCATACGCAACACAACCAATGAATTACCCTTTCCAAATAAAACATCGGACACCCCTACATCCAACTTCAGCAAAATAACGGCGAGTACAATATCACGTCCAAATTAAGTACAAATCAACAACTACAAGGCCAGATATCAAACTCATTTTCAAACACCACAGATTTTTAGATAGCAAGTAAATCAATTTCTACTCAGATCTGAATAATGTATTACTCCCAAAAATTTGAAATTAAAACTGGGGACAAATAAGCAATTCCGGTTAAGGCTTACCTTCGGTGGTCGGATCGCTCAAATTACAGCCGCGAAGGAGGAGCTCGTGCTGCAAAATCTGTGTTTGTTGAGATCGGAAATTAGAAGGGGTAAATTGGGGATAAAAAACAACAACATCGAATCGGTCAATCTGAGAAAACGTAATACCTCAAAATTTCTGGTATAAGGATTTGCTGGAGCCGCTGATAATTTTGCCAAAATTGGTGAGATCCGAGAAATTACTACCGGGTTCTGAGATTACAGCGTCTGCTACCAAACAGGGGAGAAGGTGAGTTGTTGACCAAGTACGTGGATTTTTATGAGCTATTACGAGATTGTAATGCCTACCAATCATACCCTTAGGTTAAAGGTGAGGGGAAAAGGGTATAAAAGATTCAAAATAGTGAAAAAGGGTCTTAAATGTTATTATACTCATACGTAGAGGTTTACAATACATTTTTTTAAACATGGGTACCTAGAGCATTCGACTTGTCATACGTAGATGCCAATTTTGTAGTTCACTCTAAATTTAATTACGAAATAGTTATAGGAGTAATTCAAACCTTAAGATATTACTACATCATTGAAAATTGAAACTTACAGGCAAAAAACCCTTAAAATTATGAAAAATACATTATGAAAAGTTGCGACATTGAATATAAAAATTAAATTCATTTGTGAACCGAATTCATTGAAGTGAATATATATGAAAATTGGCTAAAATAAGTAGTGGGTTTTAACAACCTTCGGCTTCCCGAAAAACAAAGACCACTGAGCTATATTTCTCCATTTGAATCAGTTTGGAGCACAAATTAAACAAAGATTAGGCTAAGAAACAAAAATTCTTATCTTATAAACAGTGCTTAAACCTTAAAAAGTAGGGAAAATTGTGTTCAATAGTCATTTTGAGCATTTGTTTTCAATTTTTAGGGTCTCTAAATTCATATTAGGGTTATACTATTAATACTTTTATTGTAGTAACTTAATAACCAAAAATTGATACTTTCTCCATTCAAAATTAACGGTTTCCTTTTCAATTTTAAATTATTAACAATTACTCCATTAATTCTTTTATATTTTTAATAATATAACTCACAATTTATTCTTACTCTGCTCCACAATTAATTTGAAAATAGAGAGAATTTGGGGAAAGTGAAAACATGAGTTTGTCGGCGGCAGGGGCGACGGCAGCATTCTCATCAACGACGGATGATGGTCATCCTTTACATCATGAATTGGCGTTGGCGGTGGCCGACGATACTGCAATCTCCATTCAAGATCGCAAGGACCAGACCCTTCTTGGTCAGTTTTTTTTTTTCTCTTAAATACTTACTTGTAATTCTCTCTATAACTTGAATGGTTGTCAAAATTGAGTAAATATGTGTGGTGGCAGTGTTGAAGGGAAATTGAAATTGTTAAAGAATTAAGTCATGTAAACAATATTAGGTTGCTTGATTGGATAAACTTTTTTAAAGGTAAAATTGATTATAAATGAAACTAATTTAAACATAACGCATACTAATTGATTAAATTTCGTTAGCCACTTCTCTGATTGATGTATCCTTCAAGTGGTGACTAAGATATGGAGTTGTTTTAGAATTTTGGCTTTATGCAAACATGTTGAACTAAGATATTGAGTTGGTTATTCGGATTCATAAGTTAAATCAGTGGATTTGAATTTCTATCTATTGAATTAAAGTTGATTGCTTTAAGTATGGAGGTTCTAAGTATAAAGTTGATTGTTCAAAAGCTGAAATTTAGTTTTCTGCTGGTAATACAACTATAACATGTTATTACTAATAACAGCTCCATTATGTGTTTAGCTATTATTATGACAAAAAAGAAGAAATCATTAATGAATAAGATGATGGTTTTTTTTTTTTTCCCTGGCCAGGCATCTGAGTTCCTAATTATAGACTGTAAGCCCCTCCCAGCTTTGCCACCGACGGTCTTACCCTGATTCTAAGGATATGCCATTCTAGAGTGTTGCTTGATAGATATATCTTTTGCTGTCATAAAAATGTCATGGAAGAAGCTACAAATATAATTGGTTGAATGCCTTCATCCTTTTCCTTGGAATTATTAGATATTAAAAAGTGCATAATATGGACCTATATTCAGGCAAGAGTAATGTTTGTCCTGTTAAATAAAACTGTGCAAGTTTTTGCCTAATCAAATTCTCATATCAGAAAACAGATATATATTGTAATGCTTCAATTTTATTGCATGCCTCTGACCTTAAACCAAAAAGGCTAGTATGAAAATTTACCTCTTTTCTGCAGCACTCAAGACTGAGTTGATGGGGAAACTCGATAAAGAGGTTAAATCTCTAGATGATGATAGCTGGATGTTCGACGGACCTCGATCACGTATTAATTTGATTTCCCGACCAGGTAAATCACTAAATTGGCACATTTACAAAATATGGCTCTTGATGAAACACACATGCATATGCATTTGTTGGTACATTTTTGTCAGGAACCCGAAAAAAATTAGAAAATTGATATGTCTATTGCTTGATTTAAGAGAATGAGAATAGCTCTGCTACATCAGTTTTATTTAAGAATATAGTATGTTATAACTTTGACTAAGTCCAATTTTATAGTGAAAAATGCATCTACAAGGATGAGGGATAGGAGAATGAGAACTATGCAATTCTCATGTTTATGATTCTTGCTACTTTATTGTATGATTATGATGCTAAGTTAACCTTATTTATTAAAGCAATACATACTAGTCCTAAGTAAAACTCCCTAAATATACTGAACTTATTATCATATGTATAACTTATGCAATTTTATATGGATATCTATTGCCCTACTTTTCTATTGAAGTACACTTTATAAACTACTCAAGCTCTGAGCTAAAACCTCTTATATTGATTTCATATAAGCCTATGCTACACAAATCTTCATATTTCATCAACTGTTATTCTATAAATATTAAAAACGAATTACAGGTGTTCTTCGCCACGGGCACAAAAAATTGTCAGCAAGTCATGACATAGCTCCACTAAAATGATGAAGATACCCTCAAAGCTTCTACTTAAGTTGCTGATATCTTTTCGACTGGGAAGTGAGCCACACCAAGACTATGACATGTTATTCTTTCTGTTCATCTGAGCTGATTCTCCATGCGACTGAAGATATTTTGAAAGAAAAGCATATACCTTAGGAAAACCAGTGTAATACTCCACTATGGTATATGTAATATGTTTGTGATTCAAGATCATGATTAAGGGCTTATGATTCATGATTCAGTTTCCCAGTTGTATACTTTGTGAGAACATGTAAGTTTATGTAACATGAATTGAGGTCTTATGATTTACTACTACTCCTAGTTAGTGTTATGCAATATGGTAATTTCTAATTGTAATGAGAAATTCGAAATTAAAAAAAAAACAATATTAATACTACAACTTTCACGAGTGGAGGATGATGATGCACGCCAAATCATGTGAACCTTTTTTAAGAAAATAAATTTCTGGTACATTGTTTACGTACGTTGTTCCTTTTTCAGATCACGACCTGAATCTATATCCTCCATATATTGATTTACAGTTTGCATATTGCCCACCATCGAGGATGACCATCATGAACACCACCACCATTCTGGAGAATCAAAAAAATTCAGATGGCAGATTCCCACATGAACTTTATGACGCTTCGTGTGCTTTGCAAAATTCTCAAACTATATCATTTCGTAGAAATTTTCTACATAGTGACAAGAGCTTGCAACTCTCACCACTCCACCAAGTTTCCATGTTAAAACTTCTAGACTATGACCCAATTCAAAAGTTTGATTGATGGCGAGGAAAACCCAATGAGAAGAAGAGAATAAAAGAAGAAAATTATCCAGCTGTTAAAATCGTATATAAGAATTGAGTGGAGAAAATCAAAGGAGAAGAAAATCGTCCACCTCTATGTAACAATGCACTGTTGCGCATGGGATGATCAATAATAGTTTCCCTAGCCTTACGAGACTCTTACCAAACAAGTGAGACTCAAAAATGGGACAAATATTTTTTTCAGACATGATTCAAGATATATATACAGGCAAAAGAGTCAAAAATTGAGAAAGCAAACTTCTCCCAATAGCGAAGTCAGAAGATAGTAAAGTGAGAGTGGTAGTAGTTATGAAGTTCACTTCAGATAAATTGTAAAAAGACAACGAGATGAAAAAATACAGTTTACAGAACCAAAAGGATATTAACTCTATAAAAGCCAAGTTAATAGGCGATGGCAATGACAATGACAACACTATTGGATTTATGTGAGACAGGAGACGTACATTAGTTAGAGAAATTATGCTTTCTTGGCATCTTGTGTGAGATTTTCCATCTTCTCTGTTAGTTGAGCCATGTGCTGAGATTTGTCCCACCCATTCTCTGGTGGCTTTGTTTCATTTCCTTCGAGAAGATCCTCTGTTAGGGTCGAGTGCATCTCCGTATCAACTGGAGGTGGGCTCTGGAGGAATTTTTCCCAGAAAGGTTCGATAACTGAAGAAAGTTCTGGTATCTCCCATTCTGATTCAGGTGAAAATCCACCTATCTCAAATGGGAGTCCACCACTCCCTGATAATGACGTGGGATCAGTGAAAATGCCACCCCCTGTTTCAGATCCCATTATATCGACATTGCTATCATCAACCATTTGAGAAAAGTCAGTTATTATATCATCTGCTGGTGGAAGGGTTGGAGGCACTACTTCGGTTCCAATCGCTGGACTTTGACATGCAAATTGAATATTTGCAGCTTCTGTACAAGCTCCAGCCATCTGAACCTCTGAAGTTGCTGCAGGTGAAGAACCCATAATAGAAGAGCCAGATGGAACAAATCCAGGCCCAGATGTCGGAGGTACTTCCTGAAGAGTCACTCCTGAAACATGATTGGAAGAACTGCCGCACTCCAATGCATCAGACGATGAAGAACCATTCCCAATCAAGAAACTATCAGGAGCATTTCCAAACTTCTCTAGCCTAGGAGAAGAATCCAGTTTCATAATCTGCCTAAGCATTGCTTTTGCAGCTTCATTATTCAAAGGTTGGTACTTAATAATCTGACCGTCAGAAGGGCTGACAGAATCATCAGTCACACCATCTTGTTTAAGTCTCCGCTTCTTGTTGCCTTCGCTTATTCGCCGGCTGCTATCCGTAGGTTGTTGCATAAATTGAGCAAGAAATCCAGGGCTGTTCATGGCCTTTGCAAGGAAGGACATCATCTGCTGTTGACGTTGTTCCATACCCTGAAGACGCTGAACCATCGCTTGTAACTGACCATCAGTAGTTTGTTGCTGCTGCCTCAGTCTGACAAGCTCCTGCATCAGCACGTTCTTGTCCCTTTTAAGTCTCTCAACTTCCTCCTCCAGCCCAAATTTCCCAACCTCAACACAAGCTCCAACGGTAGGAGTCTGACCATTCGGCTGCTGTTGTTGCTGAGGATGTCCATGAGCAGGTTTTCGACGAATGATACTCTTCAGCAGATGCTTTTGTCCTCTTAAGAAACCCTCGTTTGCAAACTCCCAGCGGTCTGGGTCAACCTTTCTAAAGCCCTGTGCCGGACAAAGCCCCACAAAGGAGATAAAATAGAAGTATAGAACACTCAATCATTGTGCTGCAATACATTGTACAACAGACAAGAGATACACAAAGAAAAGATTATGAGGAGTTCATCTCTGCATTCTCTTACAAAGCTAATAATGAACTAGGTATCTTATATGGAAGGATGAAAGTACCTGATGTGACCTTAAACAAATTACAACAGCAATATCTAAGATAATCGTCTTGAAATTTAGTTCTAGCTATATGTTTCCATATTAAGTGGCTACCAGATTTATATGGAACACCAAGATCTGGTGCCAGAAACAGAAATCTTTTGCCATATAACATAACTACAATATTTGACCACATAATCAGGGAAAACCAGCAACCAGCATTTAACACAAATAATAGCAAAAAAAAGCAAGTGTCACAAGTTGATGTCAGCTAATTGCTCTTCTTGAGTTGATTCATTTCATAAGAAAATGCCGTCAATCAATCTCTTTAACAAATAGATTAAATTACAAGTTACACCTATGGGAATGGAACGCCATACTCTGAAACATACGACTACAATGGAGCATGTGCCAATAATCAACATCTAAACAAAAGCGTAAAGGATGTGAGGCTCTAATCTTAAATAATAAAATGAAGGGTGCAGAACTCGATGACAAAGGATATCCTCCTATGCAATATATATAATAAGGTCATGATGACTGGTTGTTTGACATATATAAAGACCTTGTCTTTCCACAACATAATGTATTTTGTGCCCAGAGCAGATCCAATCCTTCTATGCTTGAGATTAACTTTACAAGTAGCTGTCCTAAGATTTGTTACAAATTACAATCTTGAAATGTTACTTTCTGTTTCAGTGGATTGCAAAGAATGTATTTGAAACACATACACACAGACACACACACACACACACACATATACATGAACAAGGGACTTGCAGTTGATTGTTAAATTGCATTTAAGAACATCAGATTTTAGGAGTAAAACATAGCCAATGCAGTATATGTTAACACATGTAACTGATCCCTGGATGTATTGCTTACAGTTCTGTATTGTAATCCAAATGCAAAGGGTGATCAGATTACTAGGTTTCAATAACAGATAGCAGGATTCACCTAGGTAAGCATGGAACCCACTTCACCCGCTGAAAGTAATGCAGTAAGTGAATTTAGAGTATCATGGTTAGTTTCAGTAATGACTTTATCGAGCTTTATTTTCTTAATTTATATAGGGATTTTAAGGGAAAATAAACCTTGGAAGCCAGTGCAGGACTTCCTTTCTTCAACAAAACTGGAAAAGGAAAGGCAAAAGCAGTTCAGTCCCATAGTAGGCAAATCATAATTTAAAAAATTTGTATCTGAAAAATTTTAGTACTATAATTTTTTAGTTTGTACTTCGATGGTGACAAGGACACAGCAAACAGACAGTTCTCCTATCCTCCAGAACTGCCTCTTCCTTATTAGTGAAGGTACTATAACTTAAAGGAAAGGTAGTAGATAAAAAGGTTCCCAAGCATAGATTTCACAAAATTTCAAGCATTGTACTGTAAAGGATAATTCTACGAGTTTAAAATGTTATATACAAAATGGCATCTCAGATTCGGAAAAGTTGAGAGACAGCTATTGAAATTCCATTCCAAAAAGAAGAAAAGGAAAGACAACACAAAAGGATCATGACATTCATATTCTCTAATACATTGCACAATATGTTGAAGTGGCTCAGCAGCAATATTACTAATCTGTTACTGCCCAAACATAAAAAGTAATTTTAAGACACTGAAGTTCATATCTTACTCACATTGTATAAAATCAGGGCTAGAAATCTGTAAATTTATCAAACTCAATGAGCATATTTTTCACTGTCAAACTATCGGGATGTCCAAATGGCTGCTAAAGCCTTCTCATCATAGATGCACAAGTATTCCAGATATTTCTCAAACAAAATTTTCTAAACCTTCTCATACAACCCTTTCTCAGCAAAATACTCAACCTCATACATGATTTCACGAACAAAGATTTGCACAAAGGGGAATTATAACTGAAACCAAAAATGCACTTAATCTCCGGAAATTTCCCGAACACCAAAAGTTCAATAACTCCTTCCTAAATCAGATCTATCCCTATATAGTCCATCCTGATTGGTCACATCCAACTTGAACACAGAGAAAACTGTCTCAGCACGACCTTCTTAGATTCTATTATGGTCCAGAATGAACTGAATTTAAAGTTAAAACAAGCATTATTCCAAAAAAAATAAACTGAAACAGGCACAACTCACAAATCGACACCCAACCAAAACTCAAAAGAAAATGACATTATCCTACAAACCAAATATAACACCAATTCAAAGAATCGACAGATAATCATATAATCCAAACAATCATCACAACATGGAAATGAGAAATATAGGAGTAAAGAACATACGTAAGTATTGAGCTGGCGCACAAAGCTGGAGAAGTTATTGTGCTTGAAGTACTTAGGCAACAAGTCTCTAGCGAACTCGGCCGAGTCCCAAACGATGAAGCTGTTATTGGTAGGGCTCCACGACACTACCTTGTCGGTGGCGGGGTCATCCACCATGTCATAAGTCTTCACCAGAAACGGTGGCGGCGCGTTGGGCGCCGGCATGGGAGCAGGCGGAGGAGCACTGTCTCCCCCGCCGGCGGTAGTACTAGAAGAAGTAGGCGCGGCATCCATATCATACAACAACACTACATGAAATTAGAGAAAACACAGTAGATCACTGAGTGATTCCATCGCAGAGTGCAGCAAAATAAAAAAAAAAAATCGGGGAAATGAAATCCAGTAGCGTTGAATTAGGGTTGTATTTGAGTTTGAAAAGAGGGGAAATCAAAACCCTAGTAATTGGGCGTAAAAATTGGGATATATTTGATGGTGAAAGTATAGAAAGAGGAAATAGCAGTATCGATTTTGTAAGAGTATTACTCCAAAAAAAGAGAGCTGGGAGGTTGTACGGTCACGGGGAAATGGAGTAGAACTTGGATTTTAAACACACGCATCACAGAGAGTGAGCGGCGCACTGTGTTTCGCGAAATTCACAATATAAATATATTAATATTATTTTCTAAAAGGGAGAAACCGTAATATATGGAGTATACTATAATCTTTCAATTTATTAGTATTTCTAAATTTACTAATTTTATTATATTCTTCACTGAAGGAAATTGCAATATCTTGAAAATAAAATATGGTGATAAAATTTGTTTTGGAGAGTTCAGAAAAATTAATTTTAACCACATCCTTTTATATTTACTACTACTACTACTATAATTTTTTTTTTTTTAAGCTGAAACTTCAGTCCGAATGCCAATTAATTTAGAATTTGAAAAAATTGTTGAAAGAGAAATTGAAAATAGATAAATAGCTATAGTATCACTACTAGTGATTAGAAATTGAAAATCACCTCCACAACCTAACATCAATAATCAGTAATCAGTATCTATCGCAATTTTGCTGGAAACGAACGACCATCGTTGGCCACGAAAGTTAGTCATGGTCGATGTTAGGAATTCTCAGAGTCAAAATTCTTGGCATGTTTAGCTCTAATTTGAAATGTTTTCAATATTAGTCATTAAATATGACGTGACTGATGAAAATTATACTCCATGATTTTGATTATGAATATTTTTAAAAAATCTTAAATTTGATGAAATTTAGGTAAAATTCATGTTGAGGTTTGCAGGAGTGTCTGCTTCTCACCAAGTTTGTTCAATTCTTCTTCTGCTTGATGAGAGCTTGTGAATGTGTTCATCATTCATGGCTGGAAAGTTGAGTAGTAATGATCATAATTCATACGTAGCCTTGGTGCTTTCAAGATATTCAGTAGTCCTTCTTGTGTTTATGATCTTTTAGGAGGAATCGATGAAAGGACATCAATTCCAATCTTGGATTTTCGAATTGCTAGAAATATTGAGAGAGATCAATATTCGGTTGCTCACAACTTGTCATTCAGTCCAAGGTTGCTCTATATCATGTTTACTACTTTACCTATATTATTTTTATATTTTATTTTTAATAAAAATTAATTTCATTGAGATTTTTGTATGTTTTATTTATTTTAAAGGTCCTAAATGAATTGTCATGTGTATAAATATCTTATTCTTATCGTGTATTTTGATGAATTTTCTGAATATAATTTTGTCGGTTAGTGTTAACTAAATTGTAATTCAGTTGTACTATTGCGGGCAACAAACACTAGTGCTACTTGAATATTAATATATTATTTATGTTATTATTAAAAAATAGTATATTAAATTGTATTCATTTTTAAATATTTAATTTTGGCCCCTTCATTTTTGGGTCTAGATCACTACTGATTTCTTCTTAGAGCCACCTTTCTTTTCAATGAAGTTGTCTAATATACTCCACTTGACAAGCAATATTTAGCTAAGAGATCTTCTAAACTATCCCACATTTCTTTAGTAGTTTTATAAATAGTATTAGTACTACATTATTTTCACTACATGGGATCGAGATATATGAACAAAAGAATGTAGTATGACAATATTCTTGTGTGGTTACATGCATGGGTTCGTATTAAACTTCTCTTCCACAAACATAGAATTTACGATTTGATCCATTAACTTGTGATTACAACTTGCTTACACATATAAGCAACCTAACATAGAGTTAACTTTATTGTGTTAATTATGACTCGATTTAATTAAACCGATTTTCTTCTTGCTTTAAGCAGCAATAACCATGCAACTTCTAGGCTTATTCTTCAACGCAAATTTTACAGGTTTTGGTTGATTTTTCAACTATCTATAATTGTTCTAATGAAAATTTGCCCAGAAGACTAAAGAGAATGTTTAACAGATTTCTCGAGATATACTAGAAATTATAATTATCCTCTTCGAAAATGGTTTTTAGCCTTTTAACTGTTGGCTTTTAGAGCTTGAGCGATGTAACTTTTAATGTCTAGCGTTTGGTAACTTCATATATTAAGAGTCATCGGGCATTTATAAACGAGATTCAAATAATGGCATTGGAAGAAGCCCTAATCAAATTCTTCCATTTTGCCGTTTCAAATATGACTATTTAAACTTCTGCAGATCTTCTATGACGAGTGTAAAACACTCCATAGTCCATAGCATATTGACCATGTGTTTCAAGGAAATACTACCATTTATTTCAAACTATCTTTTTCGGTACTTACATATATACAAATCTTTAGAAACTCTATTCTTCAACTTCACTCCTATGTGCAGTCGCTTAGTATTTTTTTTCATATATACTAAACAACAACGCTTGCACATGTAACAATCGAGTGAAACTATATCAACATGACATGTTAATCATCAGGAATTTTAGTGTCCAATCAGAATTTTATAGTTATTCAACAAATTTTTTTCTAATAGTCCAACAAAATATACATCATTTTATCTAAAAAGCTTCCAACCCTTGGGAACTAACTCCATGTAAGAAATGCACAATATCACTCTCTCTGAGTTTGACTAGATAGAAATAAAAGGCTCAATTATAGTCGTAGTAGTATTAGATGCGGCCGACATTACTAGCTTTGTTGTGCCTATAGTGGTACTACATGCTAACTTTTCCTTCGGCTAGATACATGTATAATACACCCATGCTTAGGATTCCAGATTGCCAAGAGAGATGAGAGAGACGTGAGATAACTTTTTATTTTCCATTAAAAGTTTTCATAATAAAATGATCGATGTTAGTATTTTAAGAACAATGTTAGTAGGCTCCTGAGTGAAGTTTAATTTTGAAGTATACTAAAATCATCATAAAATTACATGATAATCTAAGTTCTTGTAGTATATTTCACACCTTTCAAAGTTCGTATACGAAATGAAAGAAACAGTCAAATTGATGTATTTAAACGTCAATTATATCTTATCTAAATTCTAAAGTATTCCCAAATTCTCAATTGTGTAGTGGTATTATAGTCTAACTTTGATTAGATATTCATTGAAAAACCATTAATTCTTGTTGGGTTGGCAAAATCATTCCACTCACTATCTCATATGATCCCACGTTTATTTATTTATTAAAATCAAAATGAATTTCATAAAAAAAAGCTTGAATATTTGAATATGAATTAATTGTGCTCAAACATATCAATATTAAATTTATTTAGTTTATGAATTATGGTCAATTTAATTCGTATATATTATCAAAATTCAAGCCCAAATTTGTTTTTAAAAATTTCACGTGTAATGTCATATGGAACAATATCTTCAAGTCATAAAAAATTAATGATTTTGTCACTTAATATTTGACGGGGGTTAGGTAATAGTACAAAAAACTTGGGTATTTTTCTGATATATATTTATTTACACCATTTTAGAAGACAATTTAGGATACACTCGAATAGTTTGAGGTATTTTAAATATTTTTTCCTAAATTATAAACCTATCCTCAAGAGATAAAATAACTAAACACATTATAGCCAGGCACATCAAATGTTATAAAAATACATATCTCAATCTTTTGAAGAAAAGAATATGTATTTCTATATTAGTGTAACAGATAAAAGGGAATCGTGTACTAAACTGAATAATTAATTTAGCGTGGGAGATTAAATTGGGGCCTAACTAACTATTTACTAGATGTTGGTTCTTTTAACTACACCAGGGGAAAAAAGTGGAGATGATTATTGTTTAATTGATTTCGAATAACAGCTGCTTTAACACTCTTCATCTCCTCATTGGCTGATAGGCCCATCATTATTACTTCTTTGATGCAAACGCTTGATATTTTTTTTCAATTCCCAATTGATATAAATATTTGATATGACATATGAGCATAAAATATGAATAATATATATTTTTTATAGTATAAAGAAATATTAAGGAATTATTTGTAATAAAAGGAAAGGGCAGTGGTCCCATAGTTTGGTAGATTATAAATTGGGTTTGTTTTAGTTAAGAGTTAAGTGGCATTAATTAAACCATGGTTAAACACTATGTGACAAAAAACAATATTTGCAGCTCACTGTTTTTCCTTCTTGCTTTCATCACAGGCACATTTGCACCATTTCCAGACCTATTCTCCTCCTGCCTTTTTAGTGTGAGAGAGAGAATAGGGGAATCTTTACCGACACCATT
Organism: Salvia hispanica; assembly: GCF_023119035.1. NCBI lineage: Eukaryota > Viridiplantae > Streptophyta > Magnoliopsida > Lamiales > Lamiaceae > Salvia > Salvia hispanica. The sequence goes on from NC_062967.1 coordinate 47,887,720, forward strand.
ACTTTGAGGGCCGTTTTGTGATTTTAGCTCACTAACGAAATTAGCATTTGCAGAAAAAGTAGATGACGAAAAATGTTTTCTTGATGGTATTGTAGTGAGTGGTAGAAGATGGGAATCTGATCTGAGCTGCTTTCAGTGGGAATCTTGGATGATTTTTTAAGGCCACTTTCTTGCGAGGTAATCGCTCACTGTTCAACTTTCTCATTGGCTATTATTATCTTCCAACACTTCACTTTTCTTGTGTGAGTTGCTTTTGAGTTGTTTTTTTTACTTTTTATTTTTATTCAATTTGTTTCCCACTTTCTGCAATGCTACTGTGGTAATTTTTCTCTGTAAATTGATAGTTTTTCTAGTGTAGAAACTGTCTTTGATGGTGGAAGATGGATTGAATAAGCTTGTCAGAGACATACCTGATTTATTTTATGAGCTTGACCACATTTATAAGGGTTGTTGTGTGGTGTGGTCATTCTTTAAGTACTAATAGTATTCACTAGTAACTTTGATGATCATGAGATTTTCCTTTATCATTTCCATTCTTAGGTAATTTATGTATGATAGATAATAACTGTTTGCTTGTAAGGTGAAAAGGGCTTATTTGTGGAGTTTTTGTTGGTTACAGATATGAGTATCAGTTTTTTAAGTTTATATGTTCATTTAATCAATCTATAGCATGATTTTCTGCTTGATTTGCAGAGCTTGATTTCTTCATCAGTTACAAAGAGTTCTGTGTTTGCCGAGATACAATTCTTTAAATAATGGTTTCGAGGTCTTATTCCAACTTATTGGATCTTACTTCTGGTGGATCATCACCTACCTTTAGCCGTGGGTTCAAGAAGCTATCTCGTGTTGCAACTGTAGCTGGGGTGTTATCTGAGCTAGACGATGAAAGTAGAAGTAATGGTGGGTCTGATGCTCCCTCCTCTATTGCACAAGAGCGTATGATTATTGTTGGGAATCAGCTCCCACTTCGTGCTCAAAGGAACGAGTCAGATGGTAAGAAAGGGTGGAGCTTCAGTTGGGATGAGGATTCTCTTCTCTTACAACTGAAAGATGGACTTGGTGAAGATGTGGAGGTAATATATGTTGGTTCTCTTAAAGAGGAAATCGGATTAAGTGAACAAGATGATGTAGCCCAAACGTTGCTCGAGAACTTCAACTGTGTCCCTGCTTTCATTCAGCCAGAGCTCTTCAGTAAATTCTACCATGGCTTTTGTAAACAGTACTTGTGGCCTTTGTTTCACTATATGCTTCCTCTATCTCCGGATCTTGGTGGCAGGTTTGATCGTACACTGTGGCAAGCTTATCTCTCTGTAAACAAAATATTTGCTGATAAAGTGATGGAAGTGATCACTCCCGATGATGACTTTGTGTGGGTTCATGATTACCATTTGATGGTGTTACCAACATTTTTGAGAAAGAGATTTAACAGGGTGAAACTTGGGTTTTTCCTGCATAGTCCATTTCCATCATCAGAGATATATCGAACTCTACCTGTAAGGACTGAACTCCTACGGGCACTCTTGAACTCGGACCTTATTGGCTTCCATACGTTTGATTATGCAAGACATTTTCTGTCTTGTTGTAGCAGAATGCTGGGGGTTTCGTATCAATCTAAGCGTGGTTATATAGGGCTTGAGTACTACGGTCGTACTGTCAGCATTAAAATCCTTCCAGTTGGTATTCACATGGGCCAGCTTTGCTCCGTGCTGGATCTTCCAGAAACAGAGCTTAAGGTGGCACAGTTACGGGATAAGTTTCAGGGTCAGACTGTCTTGCTTGGGGTGGATGACATGGATATTTTCAAAGGCATAAGCTTAAAGCTTCTAGCCTTTGAGCAGTTGCTTACTCACCATTCTGATAAACGAGGTAAAGTTGTTATGGTTCAGATAGCTAATCCTGCTAGAGGCCGGGGGAAAGATGTTCAGGAGGTTCGCTCAGAAACTAACACCATTGTTGCAAGAATCAACCGCACCTTTGGAAAACCAGGATATGAGCCAGTAGTCTTGGTTGATACCTATCTTCACTTCTATGAGCGTATTGCATACTATATAATTGCTGAGTGTTGTCTAGTCACTGCTGTAAGAGACGGGATGAATTTGATACCTTATGAGTACATTGTGTGCAGGCAAGGAACGGATAAGTTGGACAAAACATTGAACTTGAATCCGTCATCACCAAAGAAGAGTATGTTAGTGGTTTCTGAATTCATTGGGTGCTCACCATCTCTTAGTGGTGCAATTAGGGTTAACCCTTGGAACATTGATTCTGTTGAGGAAGCTATGGATTCAGCTCTCATTGTTCCGGAGCCAGAGAAGCAAATGCGGCATGATAAGCACTACAAGTATGTAAGTACCCATGATGTTGCCTATTGGGCTCACAGCTTTTTTCAAGATCTCGAAAGAGCATGTAGGGATCACATAAGGAGAAGATGCTGGGGTATTGGTTTTGGGTTAGGATTTCGTGTTATTGCCTTGGATCCGAGTTTCAGGAAGCTGTCAGTCGAGCACCTTGTGTCTGCATACAAAAGGACTAAGAACCGCGCTATTCTTTTGGACTATGATGGCACAATGACATCACAGGGTACTCCTGACGCAGCTCCAGATGCTGAGGCTATTGAAATTCTGAATAAACTCTGCAGAGATGCCAAGAACACAGTCTTTGTGGTAAGTGGGAAAAATAAAGAGATCTTAACACGATGGTTTACTTCCTGTGAAAACCTAGGAATTGGAGCAGAGCATGGGTATTTTGTGAGGTAAGGCACTCTTGCATTTGATTAATGAATTAGTCCATTCTCTTGTAGCAAAAAGTGCTTATATATGCTTCTTCAAATCACCCAAGGCTATCGGATATATAATTACTTACTTTTGCATTGCAAGCATGCCTTTAGTCGTAAGTACATCAACCACGTCAAGTTAGGATAAGTGCAACCTATTAGAGTCAATCAGACATCAGCCTGTTTCCAAGGTTGCAGTTTGCTTCAGTTTTCATTATGCTTCTGTGAAATCTATGCTGATTATCATACGTTCCTAATCAATATCAGCAATTTATTATGGTGTGGATCTCGAAGAACCAAATTTTACTGATGATGGTGAAGTGATGCTATGGTATACTAAAGAAAAGAAGGCATATGTTTAGATGTGTCACAGAAGATAACTTAATTGTTCCAGAAACTGTATTTGGCATTTGGTAATACATTTAGTGTATTGCAGTCACATGGCACGTATTGCAGTCACATGCTACGTGCCATACACGAGCTTCTAGCCTCTCAGCCACTTTTTCAGGGTTTATTTTGTTTAGCTTTGTATTATATAGTTAACCAGGCATTCGACTTTTTCCCCTAAACTTTACCCGCCGGACAGGACTTAAACAAGAAACCTTCACTCGGTTTCTGCATCCATGCTGAGTTTAAAATAAGGTCTTTGTTTAAATTATCTTTATCCCTTATTGACAATTATATTACTATAACATTTTGTTTGCAGGGCACAAAACCAGCCGAACTGGGAAACTTGTTTTCCTGCACAAGATTTTTACTGGAAGCAGATTGCCGAACCTGTAATGCAGCTATACACAGAAACAACAGATGGTTCTTTCATAGAAGCAAAAGAGAGTGCACTCGTCTGGAATTACCAGCTTGCAGATCCAGATTTTGGCTCATGTCAGGCTAAGGAACTTCATGATCACCTCGAGAGTGTTCTGGCAAACGAACCTGTTTCTGTCAAGAGTGGCCAGCACATTGTTGAAGTAAAGCCCCAGGTTAGCCTACAAGACTGTATCTAGTTTTCTGCTATTCTTTAAATGCTCATTGTCTCATCTAGGAGACATGAACATTATTGAAATGAAATATGTTAAGTGGTACAGATTTAAAGAAGCTAAATATTGTGAAAATGCTGTTAAAGTTAGTGTTGTCAAAATTGGATGCTTTCTAGCATTCTTGAATTCTCAAAATTTCCACCACATCTACTTGTGCGACTGAAAAATGGCGCAGATAGGCAGACTCCTGACTGATATCTTGTTTAACACATTCCTGAACGTGTTTTGTGTCCACTAGGGGGTCAACAAAGGCGTTGTAGCTGAGAGGATTCTAGCAATGACACGCAAAAAGGAAGTGCTTCCCGATTTTGTGCTGTGCATAGGTGATGACCGGTCTGATGAGGACATGTTTGAGGTGATCATGAGTGCCAAGGACGATGGTTCCCTCTCTCCGGTGGCTGAAGTGTTTGCATGCACAGTTGGGCAGAAGCCGAGCAAGGCCAAGTACTACTTAGAGGATACCACGGAGATCTTGAGAATGTTCGAGAACCTTGCAGATGCATCTGAGCAGACCTCTAAAACTGTTTCCTTTTCTCCACAACAGCTAGTCATCAATCAAGTATGAAGTAGAACAGCATTTATTTGCTTGTGTTGGCTTACTGCAAAAAGTTCCATATGATGGATGTTTCTCATAACTAGCTTTAATAGTTTTATGTAAATTACTTTCGATTCCTCCGGATTATAGAATTAGAGTTGTAGTCAAGTAACGTATTGAAGCATGATATGGATACTATTCCACCTCATCTAATTTTATTCATGAATCTAGAATACTTTATTTGAATTTTTCTTTATATTTGTTTTCACAGATGATTAGGATTTGATTTAAGTTACTTCTCTAGCATCTCTCTCCTGTCTTCACAACTCACGCCTTCTTCCCCCTTGGAATACGAGTTCTTGTTTTGCATGTTCTATTACGTATTAGTCTCTAATAAATATGTATATCAATTGGTATTCTCATCGAGAACGCATGGTTTGATCGCCTCTCTCGCCCAACCCGTCGAGTTGCAAGCTGCAATCAACAGTTACCACAGGCAAGTTTATGCTTATAAATTGGAGCAAATTAATATTGATTAAACAAACTAGGATATAAAAGACTTAGAGTTCGTTCTATTTGAAATATTTTCATGATTGAATATGTGTCAATGTGTCATGTTTGGTTTATGATATTATATCTCACAATTTATATCTAAATGAATAATTATATAATAGTAATAAATTATAATTACTATTTTAAACTAAAATAATTGCACAATTTAAAATTCGAGTATAACAACTGAACCGCACTTTAGTGGACCAATTTGGACCTCAATTTTGTGTTAAATTTTTGGTTTATGCTTAAAAAATGTGTAGTTGTATAAAAATGATTTACATCATGTGTAAAGTGTAAGCGAGTTGAATATTTAAAGTAAGAACAATGGAAACCTAGCTAGAGTAACATATTTCAATCGCAGTCCTAAATATCTTTTCAATCTACACCTCGAATTGACGCTTCCTACTTGCCATGACAAAGAAACAGAAGAATCCTCTGAAAAATGGGGATGCAAACAACGTTTCCGAATCTAACGATGCTTCTAATTCGTCCACAGTTTTCAAGACTTTGTTCGGCGAAGTTCCAGCTGCAAATTCTCTCTTCTCCGATGACAATCCGTTCCACCGGAAATTTCTGAAAACGCCGCTGCCAATTGAAGATTCGAGACTAGGGTTTGCAGGGAAAGAAAAGATAGACGCCGAATACGAGGCCAATTTCGCGGAGGCGAAGAAGCAAAAGAAAAGGAAGAAAGCAAAAGCTGAGGGTGAAAGTTCCGGTTTTGATGGTGAAGTGGTTGGGGAGAAGAGCAATAAGGGTAAGAGAGAGAAACTGAAGGAGGGCGGTGATAATGGTGAGAAAAACAATTTAGGCTCTGAATCAGAAGAAACTGCGAGGAAAGATTGTGAGGGAAATGGTGAGAAAAGTGAAAAGAAGAAAAGGAAGAAGGTTAAGAGAGATAAAGTTGAGGCGGAGTACGAGGCGAAGCGATACGGTGTAAGTGGTGAGGTTGATGAAAGTGATGTGGTGGGAGAGAAGAAGAAAATGGAAAATCCGGAGGATATGGTGGTGGCAAAGGAAGGTTTTGATGATGAAGGTAAGCTGTTGAGGACTATATTCGTTGGGAACTTGCCGCTAAAGTTGAAGAAGAAGGAGATAGCCAAGGAGTTTAGCCAGTTTGGTGAAGTGGAGTCTGTGAGGATTCGATCTGTTCCCATTGTTGATGTGAGTCTGATCTGCTGCCTTGGCGTTCTTGTGCTCTGTTTATGGGATTGTTTTGTGTGTAAGAGTGATGGTGGTCTTCTTTTGTTTGCAGGGAAAAATGCCGAGGAAGGGTGCTGTAATTTTGAAGAAAATCAATGAGAATGGAAACAGGTTCGCTTCTAAATTGAACATGTCCGTTCATTTATTGGATTTCATTGGTTGTATGTTTAAAGGAGACATTGTGGTAGTAGTTTCATGGTATGAAATAAGACTTAGCTCGAATATTTTCAATGTGGATTCTGATAGCATTAGTTCTTGCTTCGGCCTTTTGTGTCTACCAAATCCGTCTCACGTATATTTGTTATCTTAGTTGACATTGTAGAAACAAGATGCCAGACTCTGTATGACTTCACCTGTTTAAATTGGTGTATCGTTAATTCTTTACGTCCATCAGTCCAGCTGAAATTGGTGTTTTTGGAATGCGACTTTAATCCTCACTGTTACGTTGTAGTTCAAGTGCTGATTTGAACAAACAAACATAAATTGGCTACAACTTTTTTGCAGTGTCAATGCTTACGTTGTTTTTAAAACTGAGGAGTCTGCTCAATCATCATTGGCCCATAATATGGCTGTGGTATGTTCATTTTCCCACCATTTACATTCTTTCTACTTGATTTTAAGACAGAAGTACATACTCAATTTATACAACATAGTGGGCATCTGTAGTTAATTTGCATTTGTTCAGGTTGGTGGAAATCATATCCGCATTGATAAGGCATGCCCACCACGCAAGACATTGAAGGGTGATAATCCTCTATTGTACGAAAACAAAAGGACAGTCTTCTTGGGAAATCTTCCTTTTGATGTCAAGGCAAGATGTTCATATTTAATATAGAATGCCGACCACACGATATACTATCGTTGTAACATTGTTATGCATTTCTGCCTTTTCCAGGATGAGGAGATCTATCAGTTATTCTCTAATATAAAAAATCTTGAAACAAGTGTTGAAGCTGTACGGGTTATCAGGGATCCTGGATCGAGCTTGGGGAAAGGCATTGCATATGTGTTATTTAAAACTGTGGTAAGAGCAGTATGTTTAACCAATGATGCATTTTCTTCGAAGAGGATGAACACTTCTGAACCACAGAGCGATAGTGCTAAGAAGTTCAGAACTCCAGATGGTGGTTATAAGGCACCAGCAAAGGCAAACGTCTCTTACCAGGGCTTGCACGCAAGCAAATCCGGCGGACAGAAGAAGGTCCGTACAAAGGTAAATACCATTTCTGCCAAATCAAAGCCTCAACCTGCTAGAGAGAAGAGTTCTGGGACGAAGAAACGGCCAGCAGTGGCTGCAAGGAAGGAAAAGGCCCTGCGGGCTGCTAATGCTTCAAACGTAGCTGGAACGAAGCGGAAGGCAGGTAATCCAGGCGCCCGTAGTGGTGGACAAAAGAAGAAAGCAAGAGCATCCAGGTAAAAGAATAATATAGGAGATGTTCTTATGCAACCACAGAATTAGGAGAATCTGTTGATCTGATTTCAACACAAGGCATGCTATGCCCTTTTTTATTCTCCTTTTTTCTTAGTATTTGATGAGCTTGTCTTTATGACTATCCCTCTCAATTTGAAGGTTTCTTCGAGGTGACTTTTTGCTAACTTTGTACGCCGATGCTATTAACCATGTTTTAATCTTTTTCCTGTTGATGTTATTATGATCTGTCGCTACAGCAAAAACTTATTATAATAACATGCAAAAATACTTAAACTGTTAAATGAATTGAGTGGGTAAAGAGCTAAAATCGATGTGGAAATAGTTGAGCAAATTAATACATTGAGATTTATTTCTAGCATAGTCGAGAGACTTTTTAACATCAATTAAAACTCATTTCCGCATGAAAGTGTTTTGAGTGTAATACCTTATTAAAGAACCAATTTGTTTTTTCTCTTCACTTCACCGTTGAAGAAAGAAAACCTCTATTTTTAACTATCTAAGTACAATACTTCACTAACGAGAAAGTAGATTAAAGATTGATAGTAATCTGTAATCTGCAGATTAATAATATCATAAATGGGTAAATAATAGTACAACAATAATGAAGGATCTATATGGCATCTCAAGACATGACCCAGAGACCTTGTTAAGAATTTACAATTCACTCCCACTGGAGTGAGCTTGAAGAGCTTAGGCATCGGATCAGTTGATATGCAAACTGTCTCTGTGATGGAGCCAAAGGCGATCGGGATCAGAGACGGTGCCATAGGTTTATATATTACATCAGAGCCATGGATAGTAGCACTGCATTATCATTTGCTTTTGTTGCCTAGGAATGTGGGTGTAACAGAAACGATGCCTATCAGAAACAGAGTGGCCAAAGACTGGAAGTCATACAGGTCACCCATTGACTGTAAGTCGCCAAGAGCTATTCCAGCCTGCAACAAACCGTACATTAGAAAACTCGCTCTCCAGGTTCATCTCTTCAGTAAATGTATCGACACTTGCTACTGTGAATATATGCTAAATACTACCATTACAATCAAGCTGCAAGACATTTTGTTGTACTAGTGATTAATTGGTAAATTCGCCTATTAGTTATGAGCCTACGGCACACAAGTATTTTTTTTTTTGCAGTTTGGTAAAGTAATGCTCTAGGATAACACCTTTTCATTGACATATCCCTAGAAATTAATCAGAACACTCCAACCTATTCATTTGCCCCCATTCTCTAAGCATAGAAAATTCTCAGGCCAGACTTGTTATTCAAATATTCCATGACTAGCATATAAAATAGACAAAAAGTATTTAAATAAGTATAACATAGGAGGAGATACCCTGACAGTCACGAAAGCAGCAGGAATGATCCCAATGAAGGTCGCCAGGAAGAATATATGGTAAGGAACATCTACAATTGGTGAAGCAACATTTATGAATGTATTTGGCAGTGTTGGAGTCACCCTTAGGAACAACATGTAGTTTAGCAGCCCTTCACGTCTTTTAGCCACCTAGAAAAGTATGAGAGATAATAGCATGAGAAGGTGAAGTGATAGTAAATGAACTTGTATCGGGTGATGATCACCTGGGCCTGAAAGAAAGTCAATTTGTCAGGCCACAGAGAGAAGACGAGTGGTCGGCCAATTAATTTGGATAAGAAGAAGCAGGAAGATGCTCCCGCAGTAGCAGTGAACACAACAAGAGCTACACCTTTGAACACCCCGAAAAGCGCTCCAGCAAGTAATGACATGAATACAGTTCCTGGTATCATAAAAGTCTGCATAAAAACGTAGACCAGACAATATCCCACAAGAACCTGTACAGTGTAGTCACTTGTATAGCTCTCCAGGTTATCCCTGCAAATGGGAAGAAAAATTATAATCTGAATCAGTGTGTATATCTTTAAACAGTAATTTGGGAACTAAGCACAAAAACAGTGCAAACAACAAGTGAAACCCACAGAAAAATAAAATTGAGAAGAAAATTGAGAAACGACGGGAGCAGATCAAAGTACTATAGAAAGCAGAAGCCCGACAGCCCAGACCACAAGGAACAACATCTAGAATGGATACAGTGCAGCAGGAGACTAAAAACAAGATATGGGAGTGAAAAAATATTAAGTCCTAGTGATGGTAATCAGATTCAGCCCACTGGCAACATTGTAGCATCATTTGCATATGTCTACGAGAGTTGTATTAATTCAGGGTTCTTATCTTGTCAGGGAGTGGTCACAAGTTGTTACATGAGTCTAATCCCAGTAGCAAAAACATTTGAACAATACCACCTATCCTTGAAAGTCTCAGAACAGTGTTTGGTGAATTTCATTTACATGCATAGTTTAATAGTACATTCCAAATAAAATTAATTATAAGTTCAGCTTCAGCTTTAGGAAAGTAGATTGTTTTGAAAGAGAGAACTCTACTTCCAAGGTTTTAGTTGAGCTATGGAGTGCGGAGAAATTTTATAGCAGTCTTTTTTCACTACAAGACCACATTCCAAGGTTTTGACCTTACAAATATCACAAAAACGTTAAATTTATCCCACCAACCCACAGCCAAACACATAAGGAATAGGTCTTACATGTGGAGATGAAACTTATGTATGCAAAAAAATTGAAAAAGCATGACAATGTTACTGTACACAAAGGAATTAAAGAGTCGAACATCTTATTGCTATATTTTATGTGCTCAAACGAAAATTTTCATCCAATGAAATGATCAAGTAGTCATTAATTCAATTTTCAACTAAACCTCAACAGAACTGCACACTTTTGCAGCTCAAACAAATTTAAGATTTCCCAAGGATTCATTATTTCCAAGTTTACAGCTAACAGCCCAGTGTCTACAATCACTGAAATTGAAAAATAGAGGATTACATGTGGCTCGTATAACAATCAGTTGATAGGGCACAAAGCTGAACTAGTAGGCATATAGGAGTATAAAACATTTAATGCTAATGAGAACATGTTAGACTGCTGGACCATCTGGTAAAGCTTTTTCCATGCATATACTTGGACCAACTATATATTTATCAAGGTACCAGTAGCTGAAGCATTTAATTGCTGAAACCAGTAATCAGGCCTGTAGAGAAATCGGAAAGCCATGATGAAGGAACTATGTCTTCCACAACCTATCAATTTTCCATTTTTAGCTCGATCTCAGAACTTAGAATAGACTTATTTATGGCATTAGACGCAGAAGGCCTTTCTCCTCTCAAGAAGTAAAATGACCAATCCAAAATCGAATTTTCAGGTTTAGTCACTAAGCTGCTTATTAGATGTGGAAACAGAGCATCTCAAAACCTAATGAAATCCGATCTCTTGATTTCTTATAATTGCCTCTCTTTCTCTCTGCAATTTATTGGAAGAACCTAACAGTTGAAGCTATGTTCTCCGAATAATGAAAGCACAATCAATCCAACCATAAAATCATCCGAAACCGAAATAAAAAACAGCCGAAAGTAAAAAGTACCTGAGAATTTGGAGATCTTCCAGAGAGCGTGGAAGCTTGAGGAAGCTGTAATCAGAGACAGGCATGGTGAGATACAACCCTACCAGCCCAACGAGGAAGCTCAAAACGACGCCGCTGGCCGTCGCCATCTCCCACGCCGTCAAAGGAAACCTCCCCGACCCCGATTCCGCCGTGCTCTTCACTCCGCCTTTCACCACACACTTGGCGTCCATCTTCTCAGCCAAAAATGTTCCAATCTGTCAACGACAGCAAATAATGAGCTTCAATTTGTTCTTATCCCGATTTTACCGGATTATTTATAACTTTCTGATAATGATTTCCGCAAACATACGGTATAGTATTATATAAATAACGTACAGTGTTAATTATGTGAATAGCTTAAGGTGTCGGCGATTTCACGGCGGAGAAGGAGGGGCTGGGAGGATTTCCACTCTTCTTTCTTCTTCGCTTCAGGGCTACTCCTCTCTCTCTCTCTCTCTCCTCTCTCGATTTCTATTTGGATAAATTTTGAGCAAAAGAGACAAATTCAAGGATTGTTATATGGAGATGTGACTCTACGAATATTCTTTCATTCTATGAAAAGATACACCAAAATTGCATTTTCACCCTTCAACTTATGCAAAACTAGGGGTGGGAATTCGGTCGGTTCGGTTCCGACCGAATCGATTAATCGGTTAACCGACTCCCATTTTTTCCGAAATTCAGAATCGAAACCGAACCCTTTGTCGATTTCTCAAGGAACCGATCGATTCAGTCTTCGATTCCAACTAAGGAACCGAACTCAAGTGCAATATAATACATTAAGTAACAAGTCGTGAAATCAAAATAACAAAAACCATGATTCCATTCCATCATAAAAAACCAAAATTCCAACAAAGTTTACAAAACTAAGTCCAAAACAATATAAACCAACATCATTCATCAAACTAATTTTTACTTTTCTAAAACAATAATAATAAAACTAAAATAAATATATAAAAATTAAATATTTAAAAAATGACGGTTATTCAGTTTTAACCTTTCAGTTCTCGGTTAGAACCAGAACCGAGATTAGCTTAAACTTAATAACCGGAACCGAACCTTAACCTTAAGGTTCGGTTCTCGATTAACCAAGAATCGAGAACCATTTCCCCAGGCCTATGCAAAACGATTAATTTAACACCTTGACAAAACATAAATTACGCTATACTTCTATCAACATATAATAATATTTTTAAAAAATTACTAATTACTCCCTCCGTCCGCCATTAGGATTCTCATTTATGGGCAGCACGAATTTTAAGAAATGTTAAGAAAAGTTGGTGAAAAAAAGTTAGTGGAATAGAGGTCCCACTTGTATATATTAGTTTTAAATGAAATGTGAGTGAAATGAATTAGTGGAAGGTGGTACCCTATACCATTTATGGTAAAAGAGAACCGGGATTCCTATTCGCGGACGACCTAAAATGGAAAAACGCCTATTCACGGACGGAGGGAGTATACTGTAAAAATTTATGATGTGCAGTAAATATACTACTCCCTCTGTCATCAATACAACAACGTATTTGTTCGCACTGGCGGATCTGGGGGGTAGGAAGGGGCGATCGCCCCCTCCATGCGACTAATTTCCTCTTACCCGGACATAAAATTACCATGTCTGCCTCCTCCGTTTGCCCCGACGTCGCCCTGAAAATCGAAGAAAATTATCATTTTCGCCCTTAACCAACCTACTAATGTATATTTCACCCCCTCCGTTTATGAATCTTGGATCCGTCACTGTTTGTTAGGGCATGTATTTTAAAAAATGTAGTTAATGAGTTGAAAATGTTAGTGGAAGATGGGTCTTATTATAGCAAAATTAGTGGAATATAGGGTCTATTGTAAAAAATGGTAAAAAAGTACTATCTCTTCCTGAAAATTTGTCCCACTTTTCTATTCTCGTCCGTCCCCCAAAATTTGTCCCATTTCACTTTTAGTACCATTTTTGGTAGTAGACTTCATATTCCACTAACTCATTCCTACTCACATTTTATTATAAAATTAATATATATAAGTAGGACCCACATTCCTCTAACTTTTTCAACTCACTTTTCATTATACTCCCTCCGTCTGCTATTTGGAGTCCCGATCACTTTTGCACACTCGTTTTATAAAAATGAGAATAAATAGTTAAAGTAGAGCAATAGTAAAATTAAGAAGACTCTTTTCAATATTATTCTTTCGCTAAATCTTACAGTTTTACTCTGTCCTTTTGGTTTGAAGCAGACCAAAAGCTGAATACTTTCAACATGGTTGAATTCAATAAATATAATACCCAAAAAGGCGAAAAAGATAAATTATTGCCATTTGCAAGTTATGTGAGTGAACTTTTGAAATTAATTACTGCCCAGATTCATTTCATAGTCTAAACGGAATCCATTTTTATGAAATATACTACTCCACATAGTTTCAATGGCCTGGTATTATTGAGATTAAATTACTGTTATTAGTTTAATTTGATAGGAAATTCTTATTGATGCCGATAGTATAGGTCATTTCAATTTCCATGATATAGTTTATAGGCTATTTGGCTCCATTTTTTCCTAACAAAATGCGGTATTTGTTTCGCACAGTAAGTCAATCCAAATAGTTCGCTTGTAAATATTAGCAATTACTCCTACTCTATATTTAGGTCATTTATTTGAAGCTATTAAAGTGTCTTGATTGTAATATGAAACTTATCATGTAAACTGTAAATGATATTCAACCACGCATTAGCCAATATGTTTTGGGTCGGTGATATGTTAATTTTTGTGTCACAGGCACCCGCACATCCAAGTCCATAAAAGAACAAAAATAGAAAACGTGAGTTTAATTTTACAAATAGATACTGAAATTAGGGAATAATGGGTAGAATATTACAAATAGAGACAGATAGACCACGTGTTGCACGTCACCGGCCACCTATTCAAAATTGTGAATTGCAGCCAATGATTGGCGGCTATCAAATTCAATGCACATGCCCGGTCCCACCACTGCCTCAAGACCCGAAACCGAGGTACCTACCTTTTTATTTAACCTCATGCTCAAATCTCTCTGAATCTACAATTGTTTAAGGGCCGCATGGCTGACTCGATGCTCGCCACGATGGTTGACACTTCAAAAATGAATCCTCGCCAATTTGAAGGCCATATGGACGGAATTGAGCATCTGAAAGCTCAACTTGGTATTCGGGATTGATTGGGTGCACCGCCGACTTCAAAGGATGATTCGCCGACGGAGTAGTTTTTATAGTTTACTTTAGAGTATTTTAATTATGTACTTTTTTATTTTTTAGGATTTTAAATTATGTATTTTTTTATTTTTTAGATTTTTAAATTGTAATTTTTATTTTATTTAATGAAGTGTGTTTTTATTAAATGAATTTGTTGGAATTAAAAATAAAAAATGAAATTGAATGAATATTTAAGAGATGGTTAAGAGATGAAGGGATGCAGGTGCTGTCTCTTAGTTAAAAGATGAGCTGAAAAGTACAGTGAGGCACGTGAATAGTTAAGAGATGAGACGGTTAAGAGACGGATAAGATTACTAAGTATTTAATGCTAAATTACTTATTAAATGAATGGTTTCTAAAACGTAATTAAGCTATACAGTCAAGTCCATCTGTATATGTGAAAACCAAATCTATCTAAAATTTACAATTGTTTAGGAGTGTTTTCAGACTTTGTGTGCCTATCGATATTATTTTTTAATGCTAATCTGATTAATTACTGTGTCAGATAATGAATGATTCCTATCACGTAATAAGTTATACAGTTAAGTCTATCTTTTTAATGCGAAAATTTATATTGATAGTTCCCTTAGATTTAAAATAAAAATAAAAATACCCCCTCTTAACCCTAAAAATATGAACATTTTCCTTTTCGGTCCGTTAATAAAAAAATAATCTTATTTTATTTATGAAAAGTTATCCAAACTCATTACTTATACACATCAATTTATTTATAATTTATATTACCCGATGATGTTCGGTTTGCAAGATAAAATAATATCAAGATATAATCTAAGATTAAGTTGTGTGATTGTTTTAGTTGAATGAAGTTGGCTATGACTAATTATCACATGATTATCCATCTTAGATTGAGTTTTGTGATGCAATCTCATGAGCCAAACATACTCTATATTTAATATCGAGATACAATCTTGCAAACAGAACAACCCCCTAGATCTAGAACCCACCATTTAACACTAATAATAATGCGTGTCTCATTATCCACTAATACTATTTTAATTACCTTTCCTTTTTCCTCGCTTGCTTTATCAATTGTGCATTATTTCCTGTGCCATCCCAATATCTCTATTTTGGTGAGATGAAGGGAGTATATCTTATAATTAAAAATATGTATTATTATGTTTGATTTATGAGATTGAATCTATAATTTAATCTCAGATAGATAAATATGTAATAATAAATCATAACTTAATTATTCTCTTCAACTAAAATAATTTTACAATTTAATTTAAAATGAATAGTCATATCATAATAAATTATAAAGTTATAGTCGAACGAAACCCCAAATGAATAGTGGATTCTATATCATCTATTTGCTCAGTATACAGATATTCGACTGCAATTTTTCTAATAAATAAATGGGATAACGCTTACTCGATGTCCTATTCCCGGGACATGTTAAAGTAGAAATATGACATATCCACTCTCGACTGACAGATGCCCAAATGTTGCTTACAAATAAACAAAATTTTCAATTTCTTTTGGCATTCTTCTAACTATTTAAAATAAAATTCAAATGAATTAATGAGAAAATTTTTCAAAAGAGAGCGTTTCAAAACAAAATAAAGTAAGCCCACTAAAACGCTCGCGTTCTGAGGCCCAAAAGATAGCCTACTATTAATCCGACTTAGGCTGGGTACGATCAGCCCATATCGATCCATTTTCCTCCCCGCCCTTGATCAAATTGACAACCATGATAAAATTAATATTAACCAACCTTTAATGAATAGTAGTAATACACAGTTCCTGACATTTAGAACTATCTTTGCTAGTCCAGAATAATCATGCATAAATATTGGCACACTCTTGTACACTAGAAAAAAAACTTAGTAGTAATACATTTAGAACTATCTTTGCTAGTCTAGAATAATCATGCATATAAATTAGCACCCTCTTGTACACTAGAAAAAAACTTAGTAGTAATGTTTAAGGATACAAAAATCGAGGCACAATTATTTGCATTGGAAATTTTTTTAAAATAACAACAATTTAGGATGCATTCCTAAATTAAGTACATGTTAACTTAATCTTTTGTTCTTTCAATCACTTCCATTTGCGTCCTCTAATTTTAGTTGGGACAATAATAATAAAGACACTTTTTAAAGCGTTGGTGGTATATAAGAAACACAAATTAGCGCTCTTAATTGTATTAAAAAATGTCGTTAAAGAATTTTTTTTGTTGTAGTGGTAGTCCAATAAGTTCAATTACAAATGAGTCTAGGGCCATCCATGTATAACGGTTCAATACTGAAGCCCAACCAAAGGGCATCCGCAATGCGCAATGCGGATGGGGATTCTGTCCTAGGGGATGAGACAAGAGCAGGACGTGTTGCAAGTAGAGGTGCCCACGGTTCCGGAACCGGCGGTTACGGTTCGAAACCGCCGGTTTTGGTTTTGAAAATTGCCTGACCGGAACCGAACCGCGAGGGTGTTTCGCGGTTACGGTTCCAGTTTCAAAACCGCCGGTTTCGGTTTCGGTTCCGAACCGGCGGTTTTTCGGTGGTTTTTTTACGGTGTTTCACGGTTCAGAACCGCCGATTTTTTTGAGGTTCCGGCTTGATTTCATGGTTTTTCGCGGTTCCGGCACGGTTTCGGTTATAAAATTTTTGAACCTGAACCGAACCACGGTTCAAAAATTGACGGTTTCGGTTCGAGTAAATTCTCACGGTTTTGGTTCGGAACCGTAACCGTAACCAACGGCTACGATTTTGGTTTTAACCGCCGGTTTGGTAAACCTTGGGCAGGTCTAGTTGCAAGTGTCGCTTCCCTTCGCCTGTTGTTTGGTAGGGAGGCGGGCGCATGGAGGGACGGCCTTACCCAATCACAGAGTGGTGGACTTCCTAATTTTAGTTTTCTTTTAAAACAAATAATATTTTAATTCAATATTTGACCAATTATTCAAAGTATATTTGTTACTCAACGAATGTCTACTCATATTTTTGTTTTTTCATTTTTTTAGGCTCCAATTTCATAGAACATGGGATCGAGTATCCTCACGATAGCATATGCATGGTCTACTGAGGGAAGTGGCTCTAATTTCAGTATTTCTCTCTAAATTGCTTCATACATATCGTCAAGAGCAATGCGAAATTGGTAGAGTCGTTGAGTCTAAATTATTCTCTCATCTGATTCAGACATGTTTTATGCAGGTTTTGGTTCGAAGGGTTGAGAAAACAAAGACGACGATAATGTTGTTTCTAAGTTCTAACCTGCTCTAGTACCATCTTGAGTGGTACATGCAACATATTGAAAGAGAAATAAAAGTTTTATACTTATTTTTGTGTATTGAATCTGATAATGTTTTCATAAGATGTCGCCCTTTAAAATAGGGATTAGGAATTATGCCTTATTCAGTACAAGAAAGGGTTTTTAGCTATTTTACAAAATCTCTAATCAAATCTCTCGATTCCTGGAATTAATTTTTTCCCTCATTTCCCAAATATTTTCTTTCTGAATAATGAATTCGATATAGAGTGACTGTATTGAGAATATGGATGTAATGTTTGATTTTTTTATTTGGAGCTTCTTTAGCCACTTTTTGGAAGAGTCTTCTTCCCTGGCTTCTCTTCTTCAAAAACCGGTTAAATTATTGCCGGTTTAATATAGAAATTGACCAATTTTTAAGATTTGGAATGGTTCAAAGTACAAGCTATTTTTTTTGGAATTCGAACCGTACATTGCGTCAGTTCATGGCCAAACTGGTTGAACCGGCCGGTTGGTCCTGTTTTTAAAACACCGATTAGAATTGATTTTTATGTAGCATAATGTTTTTTTTATGATAATGTACTATGTGGAGTATATGATTAGGCTACTTATGACAATCATAGACAAAATTTTGTTTCTTTTTAATAACACTGATATTGATAATAACCTACCATAAATATGTATAAACAATTTCTACAAGTTGCTAATAACAGCGAAACATGTTTGGATGAGAAAATGAAGTTTATATATATGGGTTGCTAAATGCAATGGACAAATATGAAAGGAAGGACGATATTGTTTCAAAGGAAAAATCATGGATTAAAGTTGGGTGTAGGGCATATAATGGGAATCAAATTCACTAGGGAACAACATTTCAAATCAATTTGCATGATGAGATATGTGGGGGATTAAAACATAATAATATCACGAGAATCATCTTTTTTTTTACTCATAATTATCACCATGAAAATTGAAAAAGAACTCATCCGTTCATTCACCTTCTGATCTGGCTTTTACTGTCCGTGGGACTGTTGTGGAATATCTGACCAATCATATACTTAAATTCCTTCAATATTTTATGTTTTTAGAAAAAGTTCATCTTTTCTTTAATCATTGTTCAAATTCTATTCACACCTCATGTAATTTAGCATTCATTATAGTTTATTCTCATCGAATTTTAGAAAGTGACTATTGAATATTATGTTCGTGCATATCCCATCTAGTGGAATGTTTTGTTTCTTCTGTTACTTTTTTGTAATGCATCCCTGGAGATTCTCTCTTGGTATTTCATTGTATTTTTTTTATTGTACTAACATTTATATTATTAAATAATTGATTAGGGTTCATTGACGCAAATATGATTTATGATTTTCCTGACCTTATTTTAAAAAAATAATTAAGAAGTAATTATTGAAGGTAAATCAAACGACATAAATTAGTAAAAGACCTAATAATTCAAATAATCAATCATTTTAGACCAAAATCTTAACAACCCGCAACAATTGTCATGTAATTAGACACTTTCACGTGACAATAATGTTAATGAATAGCTTACATGATGTACTACTGATTTGTGATTGATTAAAATAATTAAAATAAGGATAGTAACCCCTATAACTTTATGTACAATTAAAGATTTGGACAAAATTTGATCTTTGCCACATATTAATTTATACTAATATACTTCACATGCGAAATAATCCTTTGCAACCTGGTGTACAGTGCACATATGTCACAGTGGGATTTCAATAGATTCGCTTTTATGTATAATAATTTCCATTACGTATATACGTTTCTAAATGGTGTATTAAATGGAGTATAACATTTTAGTGTTTTTCATAAAATGAAATGTAGTGTTATACAACATATCGCAAACTTTTAAAACAATCTAGAAAATGTTGTCAAATTTTAGCATATTATTCTAGCTGGAAGGTCTCTATAACTATCATCTTTTAATTAAAATAATTAAAATTTCATTGTTTTCAGTGCTAATTTAAATCGCCAAAGGCTAAGATAATATTATTGCGGAAAACTTTCATTGAACAAAATTTGGTAATTGGACACGATTTGGATAATTTGGTAATTGGACACAATTTTTGATAGATCTTATCTTCAATTCTGTATAAGCTGGTTGTCCCCAATCTTTTTTCAGTATCGACAAGGAACCTAATTATGTGAAACCTACTTGTAATGGCATGAAGAAATTGGAGATGAAGAGTATATCTATATAAAAATAATGGATATTTTTAAGTTTCTGTTATAAAAATTAGGTACTTACTTTTGAATATCAAATAATTACATAAATACATAATTTTGTGTCAGTTAATTTACACCGATTTTAGTTTTCATCGTTCACATACTCCTTCAAATGGTTTAACCGTTCTAGGTAAATCTAGGAGGGGCTGGATTTCTTTTTTATTAATTGGATCACTGGCCCAAATTATAAAGCTCAGATATATTGTGGTGGCAATCAATTTTTTGTTTGTTGTTGTTTTGGTTTAGTCAGTTAATTTTAGCCCATAGTTGTTGACCTACTTTAATATCATGATAAACATCCGTTAATTCCATTCTAAAATCAATTGATGATAAGAAGAGAGATTCATAGATTTATATAGTAGTTTGACGTTTCAGTTCTCTCTATTGCCAGTATTACGAAATACAAAGTCCTTTAAAAAAGATACTTATAATCTTAAAATCGAAGCTTATATATTAATTAGAGGAAACATTTTTTTTTGATCCACGAACTTTTCAATGTATCAATTTCGATCCGTAACATTTCAAAATATCTTCTGAGATCCATTAACTGCGATGTGATATCATTTGAGCTACAGTTTTAATGCTTCGAACTTTTTTGGTAGAAAACACTCTCAACACAATGAGGACATTTCTATCTATTTACTCTCTCCATTAAAATATTTTTTTATCTCTCTAATTCTTTCGCCTTTCTTTCTATTTTTTTCTCTCTTTCTTTCCCATTTTTGCATTCTCTCCTTCTCCATTATCTCTTTCTCACTTCTTCTCTTCTTCTTTAAGTAACAATATAAATAGAAATGAATGAATAAGTAATTAATTTAAATAGTCTTCTAAGATGTCTGATAATTGAGGGTATTTGCAAAAAAAGTTCAAAACAGTGTAAACATAGTTGAAATGATATTACAACGAAGTTAATGGACCTCAAAAGATATTTTCAAATGTTATGGACTAAAATTGATACTTTGACAAAGTTTGCAGACAAAAAAAAATATTCCCTCTATTAATAAAGAGATAAATATTTATTTGGATGCTTCAGAACGTATTAAATTTAAGTATACTGTAGTAAGTACCTCCGTCCCATAATAGGAGTTATATTTGATGCAGGTCTAGGTTTTAAGAAATATAAAGAAAAGTGAGTTGAATAAGTCAGTAGACTATGAGTCTCACTTATATATATTTATTTTTTTAATAAAATGTGAGTGAAATAAGTTGGTGGTTGGTGTAATATGTGACATACTTACCATTTATAATAAAAGTAAAATGAGACTCTTATTGTGAACGAATTGAAATGACAAAATATATCTCTTATTGTAGGACGGATGTAGTAACAACGTAAAAATCATAGTGTAACAAAATAAACATTGAAAAATATGAGTACTCTAAGAGCATCCACAGTGGGACGCCCTAAGCGACGCCCTAAGTGATGCCGTATGCACCGCCACGTCAGCATTTTTATCCTCCTCCCATTCCACCTGCAGTGGGGCGGACTATAGCCCGCCCTAAGCATTTTATCTATTATTTGAATATTTAAATACTTCAAAATTTAGAAAAAAAACTTCATTTCATTAAAATTAAAACATTACACTACGAATGTAAAAAAACTACAAATTCTCAACGGCGGCGGTTGCGGTTCCAAACTTCTTCAATCATGTCGGTCATGAGTTGAGTATGGTCTTGTTGGTTGCGCATTGAGGCCTGTCGCTGTAGAAACTCACCGAAGCCCATCGGTAATCCTTGAGTGACAGGCGAGGTCGCCGTGCTAGAGCTAGATCCGGCTTCATCATCCACCCAATCGGTGACATATCCAACTTCTTGTTCGACTATCATGTTATGCATGATGATGCACGCATACACCGAAGTAGGCATGCCAGATCCGAGGCGGTGGTCGGCGACGGCTCCCAGGATCATCGTAGGGTGGCTGCCCTTGTACCACTTGGTAAATTGGTCTCTCCACGCCGTCGGGCAGTTCTTCTTACTGCCAGTGCATACAGATCGATGCTCCCTAGCATCCCAAGGAAGCCGTGCACCGTCTCGTGCATCCGCATCAGACTCTGGCAATCATCAGCAGTCGGGCGTCGCAAATATGTGTCGCCAAAAGCCTCCACAACTAACTTACAAAAAGTCTTGAGACATTCACGGCCAGTTGTCTCCCCGACGTGAAGGTATTTGTCGAACATATCCGTTGTTGTGCCGTAGGCCAACTGGCGGATCGCAATCGTGCACTTTTGCAACGGCGTAAGTCCGGGTCTGCCGATCCCGTCTTCCCGATACTAGAAGTACTCATCACGTCCCTCCGACGTGTGCACAATGCGCAGAAAAAGATCTCGGCTCATTCTAAAAGGTCGGTGAAAACATTCGGGCCCCACCTTGGATTCTCGGCAAAATAATCTGCGAACAGACGTTCGTGCGCTACGTCGTGCTCGCGCGGGACATACGTCCGACGTCGTATCGGGCGAGGGACCCGCGCCACCGCCGCCTTCTCCGCCACTGCCTGCTCCCGCTGCATTTGTGCCAAGCATTCCGCCGCGGCTTCATTAACGGCATCGAACAATGCTCGAGTCAAGACCCGTCTGCAGCCATCCGATGTATTCAAATCGTAGTCGCCGGGATTCAATTTTGAGACGACGAGAGAGAATAATTGAAGAGAAATTGAAGAGATGTGAAATTGGAGTGTGTGAAATGGTAGAGAATTGTAGTGGTTAAATAAGAAAAAAATTTGAAAAAAAAAACAAAACAAAACGCGTGAGCATCGTCCGTCGCATCGTCCGCGATGCCATAGTAGCGGACGATGCGACGGGCAATGAACATCGTTCGCGCTTCGTCCGCGGACGATGTATCGGGCACGGACGATGATTAACCCATCGTCCGCGATGCTGCAGTCGTCCGTCCCACTGCGAATGCCCTAAAGCAAATGTTTTTTATGGATAAGAAAATGGAGTATATCATCAAGTATCCTGTCTAGAAAAATTCATGGCAAGATACATTATTTAACTTGGTAATTTATGAAAACTATAAACAGAGCATGACCAGAGACAAGAGATACAACATTACCAACTGTTGTGGAAATTGAGATTTTTGGGGTTTCTGGTGCATGGGAAGAAGAGACATTGGTACATAGGGGTAAATACGTCAATTTGTGAATTATGAGTACAGTCATGTGGAGCAATAGTAGTTATCCAAAAAAAACTCATTATTACTTCCTTTGTCCCATGAAAGATGATCCACTTTCCTTTTCGGTTTGTTCCAACTAAGATGATCCATTACTTAAAATGAAAACATCTTTATCTCTACTTTATTCCCTCTCTCTTACTTTACTCTCTCGTCTTAATATACAAAATATAACTGTATAAAATCTCGTGCCGCTCAAAAAAGGGGTCATCTTCCTTGGGACAGAGGGAGTACAAATTTACAATACTAGTATATGTAAATAAATATGCATACTATTTTATACTATATTTACTATAGTATACTAGTGCAATATATCTTGCCCGAAACCCATGTCAATGGGTTTTTTCAACTGCAATAAGACTTCGCAAATATGATTAAAAAAATCATGTTTACATTTACTTAAGGAAAGGCCTTATAATAGAAATTGTCTTTAAAAATACATGTTTTCCTTAAAAACACTCTGCAAAATTGACATGATACCGTTAATTTTTAATCCTACTAAGGATAGTTCAATTAAGATACACCAAACTTTTCTATTTTATATTTTTATATGTTCAGTTAAAGGTTAAAATTTAAATCTAGGTCAAGTGTCGCTTTTTAATGTTTAATCCTACTAAGGATAATTCTGCTTTTGCTATTAAAAAATGTAATCATTTTACATGTAATCCTACTCAGGTTTATGCGTGTTAGAATTTTATTATAGAATTCGAGTTTCAGTTAAGTTCAAAGCTAAATATTAAGTAAAATAGTTTATGTATTTTCTATTTATTACTAATATCCTATAGTATATTAATATAAAAATATATATTTTTAAAAAGATACCACATGCGTTTTAAATTAATCGATATGTATATCTTTTTAAGACATCCCAAGTTAAATAAGTTACTGATATTTTAGCCTTAAAAATCAACTATTTTTACCCCAATTACTTTATTCTCTTACATAGTAATTTATTTTCTTTTAACTTGTATACTTTAATTTCTTCTTATCTTATCATATCTCCACATAACTCACGAAAATCAGTTTTTAAATCATATGTCCAAAAGAATCATCTCGATTTATTTGGGATGGAGGGAACACGACAATTTACATAATTGATTTTTGATAATCCGTTACAACATAAGACAGAACACCACGCAATAGTCGCACATGGGGCTAACCTATTAGATTCGAGTTGGTATTCTCGAATCAGTGCATAATTTTATTGGCCTAGAAATTTTCCAATTCTAATCCTTCAACAAATTTATTTAGTTATTCAAATCGGTCTATAAATTTCGGGTATACTGAAATCTCTACATCCCACACTAATTAAAAAAATTAGAATAAGGTTTAAGATATCATGCACGTGAGATGACACTATAGATGTTGTGCCTTTCTGCATCAAAAAGTTGGTGAAAAAGGAAAGAAACCCTTCTCTCTCTTTCTCTCCCTCTCTCTCTCTCAAAAGTTGAAGAAGAGTAGAAGACAATAAAATGATTGAAGCCTTTATAAATATAACAAGAGTCAATAGTATTGGGGCTCTCAAATCTCTGGTATAAAGATGAAAGCAACACCTCAAATATTACTAGCAAATTAAGAGAAAGTGAGTGTGTGTGTTTGTGTGTGTGTGTGTGAGAGAGAGAGAGAAAATGGCTCTTGAAGCACTCTCTTCAAATGAGCTTCTCAACTTCATCATGTATGACACAACCCCATTCAATGAAGCCAGCCCTCCCGAGCTTGGCAGCTGCTCCTCCATGCCGCCGCCGCCGCAGCCGGCGGAGACGGCGGCGCAGGGGCGGAAGAAGCGGCGGAGGAGGCCCAAGGTTTGCAAGAACAAAGAGGAAGCTGAATCTCAGAGAATGACTCACATTGCCGTTGAAAGAAACCGCCGCAAGCAAATGAATGAGCATCTCGCCGTCTTGCGCTCTCTCATGCCGGAATCTTATGTTCAACGAGTAAGAATTTTATTTTACATTTTTTATCTTTTTTATTGAAATTAATTATTTCAGGGAAGAACCCAAATTCCTTTTTAATTACTTCGTGATAATAATGTGATTTTGATTTTCACTGTTTAATTTTCTACCAAAAAGAAAAAGGGAAAAAAAAAAAAAACTCACAAGATTTGAATTTGAGGAAGGTACAATTTGATTCTAAAATAGTTCTTGCACTCATCTTCTTCATCCACCTCACCTCTGTCTGTTTTGGATATATGTTGCTGTCTTTGTTCTCCTCGGGGCATAAGCCAAGCAGATGTGACAAATTATTTCTTCACCTATATATATGTAATTGAAAAATTAGGCACCTATATGAGATGCAGGTGTTGTAGCAAAGCAATGCATCTGTTGAAAATAATTTAGTTATGTGATGCATTTAATTTTGCTCTTCTTGCTGATGTTCTGAAACAACAGAATATAGTGACGTAACGCCCTCAACCTCCCCCATGTCCTCTTATTGTCTCTGTCCTACTAATATCCCATTCTCATCTCATCAACTTTTAATAATTCAAGTACAATTAGTACTATTCCACCACCATTAATTTGAATGGATTTGTTTTTGATATGGATATATGCAGGGTGACCAAGCCTCAATTGTTGGTGGTGCAATTGAATTTGTGAAGGAGCTAGAGCACATTGTGCAGTCACTAGAAGCCAAGAAGTATGCATTATTGGATAAGAAGAAGAATGCCACAAATGATGAAAATGAAACCCAAAGCAATAGCCCCTTTGGACAATTCTTTTCCTACCCACAATTCAGCCAACTAAGCAACAAATACACATCCCAAACCACCGCTGCCATTGCGGACATAGAAGTAACCTTAATCGAGACGCACGCCAACATTCGGGTTTTATCGCGGCGGCGTCTCCGGCAGCTCTCCAAATTGGTGGCCTCATTCCAATCAGTCTTCCTCACAATCCTCCACCTCAACATCACCACACTCGAATCCCTCGTGCTATACTCCATCAGCGCAAAGGTATGATAATTATAATTATAATTTATAATGTGTGGATACATTTTATTTGTCTCTACCATCCTACAAAATAATGTTCTTGTCTCGATTCATTAATTAGGCCATCATGCCCCTCACACACCACGCCAATTATTCAAAACTAATTTGGTCCCTAACTTATCACCAATTTTGTTGTTATGCATTACAATTGCATTAACAAAATTGGGACTGTCCAAAATGACCTCACCATGCAAAGGAATCTACTTTTTTTCTGTGCACTGTTCAAAAGATTCTACTGCCAGTAAATACTGCTTTTCCATGAGGGTGTTTTGGGAATTGATGATTTGAAATGTCCATGTGCTGTGATAGCAGAAAACGGAATTTTTTCCTTATTACTTTAATGGGTGTTTTTCTATATATGAGTATATTGTTGTTGTCTTTACACTTAAAATTGGTGTAACTTTATTTGGGGTGAATAAATGAAAATGATAATGAAATATTGTTTTGGTTGTTTGTTTATAGGTGGAAGAGGGATGCCAACTCAATTCAGCAGACGACATAGCCGGGGCAGTGCACCACATGCTGAGAATAATTGAGGAGGAAGCCATCCTAGGTTGTCACAACTAGGCTCCTCTATATATGTATATCACTAAATGTTATTGAACCTTGTCACATCGATTGTGTGTAATTTAGGATTTCATTTCAAAATAATCATCCACTTTTGCTCATTTTACCAATTTCATTATTTTATTAGCAATTTTCATCGACCTTTTCCATATTTGCAATTTGATATAGTACATGGTATTATTATTATGTTGCAATATTGTTTAAATTTGGATACTATATATGCTTTCTATAGTAGCTAGTCAGGATACCATGTGTATGTTTTTGGAAATTGATGTAAATACAATAGTAAAACAACTTTTAGTTTGAATGATTATATATATACAGTGTGATTAAATGAGAATTGTATCTAAAATAAGAACTAAGAATTAGTCTTATCATTTGATTATCAGCCTCCAATGAATTTGCTTATGTTATGTGTCGCTGAAGTATTTTCAATGTTTCTTTTATTTTATTTTTAAACGATATTATTATTAAAATATTGGTGTCTGTTTACGCCTGAAAATTAAAATCGGTACTCCATTATTCAATTTAGTTGATCATATCAGTTTACAATGCAAACCATATCACTCCCCTTTAACATCAACATCATTTTCATAACAATTTTATCGTATGTTTACATTAACAAAATAATTGGCAATTATGGCCTTCCAATTACATGAAATGATGAAAAACACTACAAATTCTTGTATGCACTATTGATATCATGCAATCATGCTCCAATCATATGTGATCACAAAATGGATAGATTTTGGTTCACTTTTCAACTATGATGATGAAGTTGATGTTATGAGAAGTTTGTTGGATCGACAAAAATGAAAGGAGACAACATCGCTCTCAAGTTCTTAAGGACAGAAAAAAGAAAATATCATCAACTAAGATCATATAGTATCAAATCGTAAGTAGTGAATGGCTACTGATTTTTGTAATTATTTAATGGTGGAAAGGAAATGTTTGAACTTGTTCTAGCACAAACAAGAGTTTATGTTGGCAAAGAAAAAAGAATTAATACTGGAGAGAGTTTAGAGGAGCTAGAAAGAAATCGATCTGGATTACATAGACAATCAAGAATTTGGATTTAATGACGCATGATCGCATATTGTTTGATATGTTTGTGGAATGTGAATTAACTTGAAATACAAAGTGCAATTTGGCAAGGGAAATTGACTATTGTTTTTAGCATCCAATTGTTTGATTGTCTATCAAAACATCGTTTAAATTTAGATTTGTCATATTTAGTCTAGTAAACATTGTTTCTAGCTAACGGTAACTTTGAATGTGTGTCATTAACCCGTGGCGTGACAGGTGCGGGTGGGTCGGGCAATGGTCCTTGTGGGTTGCGGTGGGACATACATAGGTGTTGGAGAAGGAGAGAATATGATGGAGAGAGAAAAGGAATGGAATAGTGAGTTATAATAAAAAATAAATATTAACTAAATATTCAGGTAACTGCAGGTATTACCCGGTCGGGTGTCCGACCCCGCATCCCTCATATCAACAATACCCAATAGCTGTCATATTCCTGATCTTTTTCAGTAGTGAGTGATGGAATAACCCGCTACTGTTTCGACACACCTAAACAGATCATATGTCTTATAGTCTAATTTATTTGTAATCTACTATATTCCTTTACCAAATACCGATCCAATAACTAATTAAGTTATTTAAATCGTTATGGAATTAAACTTAAGACTTTGAGAAATACCGATCCCATAACTAATTAAGCTATTTAAATCGTTATGGAATTAAACTTGAGACTTTGAGAATACAAACATGCAGTTATGAAAAATCAAATGTTCAGATCACACGAATTTGTAAGTATTCTCTATTTGATATTTTGAGTGGTAAACACAAGCAAGATTACGATCTACTAAAAACCTTCTTTGTTTGTTCCTTGTTGTAAATGACTTTTAATAACAAGCATGAAAAAAAAAATGAAGATATTTTATTTAGAATTTTTAATATGGATATAGTTTTTGGAGCTTGCTTTATTAAACAAATTAGTTTAGGAAACCACTCGACAACAAATATGCCTTGGACTCGACGTTATGGACAACTGCTACAAATGCATTTGTCTTATGGGTTGGTTCGGGCCAGACAGGCCGATGTAGGGATGCCCAAGGTTTACAGTTCGGGCACTTAATCGGAAAATTGTAACTAGCGGTTACAGTTCCGAATGGAAACCATGAGATTTAAATGGAACCGAAACCGCCACTTTTGTTTCAAAATTTCGGAACCGAAACTGTGCTGGAACTTCAGATTCTGGGCGTTCCAAAAGAACCGCGAATAACTATTGGAAAATCTTGAAAATGAACCAAAACCGCAAAAAACCACGAGAAACCGGCGGTTCGAAATCGAACTGAACTTTAAAAAACAATTGGTTTGGAACTGAAACTGGAACCGACGGGTTTTTGGACGGGAACCATAACCGTGAAATATATATGCTCAAAGTTCAGTTCCTGTTTGAGATTTTCCATAACCGAAACCGGCAGTTCCAGAACCTTGAGCATGTCTAGGCTGAGGGCCAGTGAGGTCTTTTTTACATACTATGATGACCCAACCCAACTTAGACTCACCGGATAAGTGGGTTGGACTGAGTTATGTTTTAAACTATAATTAAAATTTTCTTGAGACATATTTTGTGTGAGTTAGCCATCGTTATTTGATGGTTTTTTTGATAGATAGTTGTAAATGGCCAGATAGTATAGATATATATTGTGTAGGAGTTGATATGCATTGTGATTTTGTGTTAGATGGTTGTGGTTTTGAGTACTTTTAATAAAAAAAAAAGTAATATTTTGTATCAATTTTATCACTAGAGATGTGAATCACTATGCCACCATTTCTATATATGTTTCATCAACCAAACGCTGAACCGTAACTAGAGCGATGAGCTATATATGTCACAATTCTAGTTTCTATAGGGAAACAACTTTTTGATTTAAAAATATGAGTTTTTCACAGATCGCCAACGCTTGTGGGTTGTACCACCGGATTTTCATGCTCATCCAGTAGTGACAAAATGATCTTTACACCAACAAACAACGTTTAATCGATATAAGAACATATCAACTCAAGAAGAAATATTCAAGAGTATTTTACATGAGTTAAGAGCATATATCATAATGGAATTCAAGAGTCATCGCAAGTATCAACCAAATTGATATAAACTTATAACATCAAACTGATTTATACAGATCAAGTGGCTACGGTTTATATCAAACTAACTAAATTGTTTGTAATTACTATTTGTCAACCATTTTGTTGGTCCATTTAGATTCATAAGACTGTCATGAACTACGACTAAGTAAGAGTATTAGAGTAATGAAAATTCTTGTAGAAGGACCATCCAATTTAGGAGCCTTGACGAAAGATTGCAGAAATTACATTGATAAGATAAAGAGGTTAACACTCGAAGTTGGAGATGTCGTTCAAAACTTATTTAAGAGGATGTAACCAAAAAATAATGATTTTTTAATCAATTAGACGTGAATGCCGTTAAATTCCACCATGTTATGTGGATTAACCTGTAGGTTCAAGAATGTTACCACAATACGACGTATCTAATGACTCAATAAGATGTCTTTTGGAACTCAGGTTTAATCATCAGCCATTTTTACTTAGAAGTCTAGAATAGAGCGGAAAACATGTGAAATCAATTAAACAGTGTTTTTAGGAGCTAGGATGTAATGGAAGGTGTCCAGTTTACTACATTTTTGAGCTATTAAGATATACTCCATCCGTCCCTTAAATTTTGTCACCCTTTAACCAAGCACGAGTTTTAAGAAATATAATGAAAGTTCGTTGAAAAAGTTAGTGGAAAATGATTACTATTTTTATATATTATTTTAAATAAAATGTGAATTGAAATGAGTTATCGGAATATAACCCACTATTTAAAATAGTAAAAAGTGAAATATAACAAATTTTGTGGGACGGAAGGAAATAAAAAAATGTGGCAAAATTTTAAGGCACGAAGGGAGTAATCATTACAATTGCATTGAGAGAAATATTGAGAAACCGAATCTACCACTTTTTTTTCATGACACATTGCTTCAAAGAGATCAAAGAACTTCAAATGTGCTTTTGATGTAGAGATGACTGCTGTTGTTCTCAATCGAGTGATACATACTACTTCTGTTTCCTAAAATACAAATTCTTTTATTTTTAGTCCGTTTCTTAAGTAGAACTCTCTATTTTTTAAAATGGACCCACAGTAGTCTAACACTAATTTCATTATTTTTTCTCTTGACTAAAGTCCAATTTTGGTCCCTTACATTTGTCCTAAAATTCTTTTTGGTCTCATACATTAAGTTTGTGACCTTTTGGTCCATAACATATTATTTTGGTATATTTTGGTCCCAAACAAGGTCACAAACTTAATATATGGGATCCGAAAAGAATTTTATGGAAAATGTACAGGACCAAACTTGGACTTTAGTCATAGATTATAATTAAGTTATTAAATTGAACAAATATTTTGACGGTTGATTTTAACATAAAATAGTTATTTTGGACCAAAACAATATGTTTAGAACCAAAAAGTACCAAAACAATATGTTAGGGACCAAATGGTCACAAACTTAATGTATGAGACCAAAAAGAATTTTAGGGCAAATGTAAGGGACCAAAATTGGACTTTAGTCTTTTCTCTTCTTTTTTTTACATTACCCTTTTTTATACTTCATCTTTCTTACTTTATCCATTTTTATACTCCATCTCTCTCACTCTACCCATTTTTTCTCCCCCCCTCTCTTACTTTATCAATTTTGGGTTAAAATTTGTGCAGTTTTCAAAGTTCTTATTTTTAAAAAACGGAGGAAGTATTTTTTTTAGATTTTATTTTCTTTTGAGAAATGTTAATCATATTATATAAAATTAATTTTTATTATAATAAATATTAATAAAAAAGTTAAATTATTGATAAGACTTGATGGGACGCATAAGACAATGGACTATCTTATTCACTCCAACATTACAATTAAAAATGAACCAATTACATAGTAGTACTACTTATTATTATAAAATGTTTTTCATTGTTGTTTGAGTCATTTGACCCTGAATTTATGTCGCATTAAGTCAATTCACCTGAAGTTGTCAAAACTCCAATTAAGCCATCGATTTTGATGGATGGAATTGGATCATTAAAATAACATCTATATGGCAAGATGGATCAGAGTTACGCCTGTCTACTTTTGTGTAAATTTAAGCACTATAAATTGATAACGTAGCCTCCTATACTAATTAAATAAAGCAGACTGCCAAACATGCAGCTGTTGTCGTCCACTTTTGTATGATAAACACACGCACAAATTGAAATTGTGTTATCGGCTATGATATGGGAGAGACTAGGGGAGGTGACACATCGCTGTCGTGATTGACATTTGGCACCCAAGCTTGGAAATTGAATCATTTACTATCTCTATTATATTATGAATGTTGTGTTTACTGTTTACGTGTAGAATGTGGATATGTAAACTGCGATTTGCATTGAATTTTGGTCTCTATTCTTGTTTGTTGTGTGATACTCCTAATCTCTCTCTGTATCACAAATTAAGAATAGTGTCATTTTGTGGGAACAAGATCATGTACATCTATTGGGAACATGCAACGGTGGCCTTTACTTTCAATTTTAATGTTATATATGGTGTGCTGCTTATTTTGCACAGATCGATCTCTCGTTGTATTGTTTTTTTTTTCTTGTAAGAATGGATAAGATAAAATATCAGTTATATATCTTATTGATTCGGTGCAAATTCTAGCTAAAAAAAAAAGTTATAGTATTAGTACTTAGTTGCCATTGGCCGAATTGGTGGAGGGGCCTAATCCGTTGATCCGCTCGTTGAAAGGGGCGAGGAATTGAGAACATTTAGGTCGTTGTCCGACCCGCCAACATAAGCATGCCAAATCCAAAGCCGCTGGTCGGCAACGCTTCAAGAATGATGGTGGATGCGTACTTTCAGAGTCGGGTAAGAAATCGCCTCGCCACGCTGTCAGCAGCTTCTTCCTGATCACAAAGGCATACAATGATGTCGCTGAAAGCATCCTCGTAAAGCCGTGGTCCGAAGGTTAATCCAAAAGAGGGAATCGGCAATAGCTGGCGGCCTGGCGAAATGGCCGTAGCTTCCCCTAAATATTCCTCAAGACGCTTCCTGGGATAAATTCTTTCAGCACTCGCCGGGCCGCTCGCCAGACAGTAGATACTCATCGAACATGTCGGCGGACCCTCCATATGCCAATCACGGATGGCAACAGCAGATTTTCAGAGGGGCGATAGTCCGGCTTTCCCGCGCTCACTTAGTAGGGGTATTAATATCATTTTCCCGGTTACTACTCATAGGATGTTGTTTCTCATACTTAGGCCATAGTTGCCTGGTTGGTGTTTTTTTTACTTACAAATATACAATCAACCCATATAATTATATTATTATCATTTTAAACATTTCAAATTTAATTAGTCGTTGCTAAATTAATAATTTTTCTCTGGGCCTCGGGCTCTATTCACCTTGAAAAGATAGAATATAATTATTCACCCAACTGCACTTGATTATTTTTAGATAGGATAATATATTTGGTTGGGAAAGGGTTACTTATTTGATATTTTTAATTCATATTTTTGTTTAAAGAATTTTGGACTTCTAAGCTTTAGTTATGCATGTTGATTGTGTAGTACCCTGACACAATATAAGTAAGACACTACTACTAGACATGCATAAAGGGAAAAACGAAAATAGTAATTTTCTAAGATTAAGTTATAGTACTGTATTTTATTATATCGCAAAAATTTCTATTATAGTGATAAACCAATGTCGTTGGAAACTCAAATATGTACGTAGGAGAAACCAAGCTTAACAAATAGTTTTATAAAAAATTAAATAAACCAAAATCATGAGCACAATATTTTTCTCTCTCAACCCCAGTCTGCCAATTTTGGAAACTTTTTAGTACCCAATTTATTGCTTTAGAAATGATTGTTTTTGAATCCGGGCTTCTCGTTTTCAATGATGAAATTATGGGCTGTGACCCACTCTGAGGGCCCAAAAACAAATGTAGGCTAAAAAACTGCGAGTTGAATTCTCGAAAGGCTAATTGGATCATATCTTGCACTACTACTATTGTATTTATAGCTGAAGGACATGTGTCAATCTTGAGATTGAAAGTTAACTTTGTAAAGATTGGTGTTAAGTAATGTATAAAAATTGTAAGTCTAACTAGGACGATAAATTAACGAGGTGATATTTTTATTTTACATCTTATGAAACATGCTGTTCAATTAACAACAAAAGGAGAAAAAAATAAGAATTCTGGATTGCAGTCTGATTTAGTGGGCCGAGATGTTAAGGTTTGGGCTCACTTTTTTTTTATTAAACAATACACAAAAAGGAAATAGGTGCAATATGGCCTATGGGCTTCTGTTTATGCAACTCATTAGCCTTTAATTTTTATACAGGCATCGTCACTTATCATTATCAATTGTTAAAAATAAAAATAAATAGCAACCAAATCATATTAATAAAACTATTGCAAGATCAAATATGTACTCTAATTCGTTGTTATATTGTAACCGTGTCGAAATCACATTCAACTTATGCAGGTAATGGGTAGTGTTGATAAGTTATAACACTGCATAAATATAGTAGTATTCCATAATATTTTCCCAAATATAAATTATGCAACTTTGTAAAAAAAAAAATCTCACACAAAAAAAAAAAAAAAAAAAAAAAAGAAAAAAAAACAAATAATTAATCATGATAATATCTCATAAATAACATATATAAATAAAATTTATACTCAATTAGCTTATATTGGGAATGCTACAACTTTACTAGATTTAACATATCTAAACTGATTTTGTTTTATATTCCATTGTGGTATAGTTCAATATGTCAGTTGATAAGTTTGATAAAATACAATACAAAAGTGGACTAACAATGAAGATATATCCAACTAGTATTATTAGATGACATGGCACTAACAAACAATAATGGAGTAACTAATTATTTTCTTTTTAATTCACAAGACGTCGGGATTGACCCTCTTCTATTATTGCGCCTATCTTTTTCATATTTTATACAAAGCCACCTCACATAGGAACTTGGACATTATAATTTTTAATTCAGATACTAAGCATAATCATAAATAAAAGAAAATGAACTACTCCTATATAAATGTCGTCACATATATAAATTATATACATTTATAGAAATACGGTTGGGTTACCTTGATGACCCATGCCTTCTATTATGTAGACACTTAATAATTCAGATAACTCTCCTGAATTATTAGACACTTATAATATTTATTCAATTTGATTACGTAAGTAATGCTTTGAAAATTCTCAGTCTACATCGAGTTTCTTAGTTTAACATATATTTGACTAGGACTGAATATACTTATGAATAAATTTTTATAGTAATTAAATTATACTCCACATATTTTTTTGTTGAGTTGGAAGAAACACTTGCTGCGGTTGTCTAGAAGTAGTGTTTTGCTATGACATTAGTTAAACTAACCACGCTAACTATATTTTAGTTTACTGTATTTAATATACTTTTTTTGTCATGATTAATGGCGTTTCCATTGAAGTCAATTACTTCTTTATTACATTAGTAGACTAAAAAACAATTAATTTTCTAATATTACCAGGGGTAGTTGATCCGTGCTGAGAGGGTCGTTGGACCACTCAATTAACTCCTCTTGTAGAGGATGAGCTATTGCCCATTATATTACACACTGTGAGATAATTTTTTATTAATAATTAGAAGGGGAAATGATTTACAAATTACAGAGGAATTCACATAGAATCACTTTAAAGTAATGAGATTGTATCTAAGTCAAGATTACACAGCATTAATAAGTACAAAACCAAAATAGGTTTCAAAGAAATCGCTTTGCACTTGAAAGTTGAATCACTGAAAAAAGTTTCCATAAATGGATATGGATGATTTCTATAAAATGGGCGAAAAAGAAAACTCGGCCTATTTTTATGAGAATGGGAGAGTATAAGCAGTGGCGGAAGCAGGATTTTAACGTTAGAGGGTCCAATTCTAGGATATTTTTTAATACCGATGTTACCGAAACTAAAGATAAGTAATATGATAGCAATAATTAAATGACACGGAAACTAAAGATATGTATGTATTTTATTATTAATAATGAATCAATTTTTAATAAGTTAGATAAATGAAGTTCTCCCTCCGCCCCATTAAATATGAAATGTTTGCTTTCCGTCCGCCATTAGGAGTCTCATTCTTTGGCGGCATGGGTTTTAAGAAATGTTAAGAAAAGTGGGTGGAAAAAGTTAATGGAACATGAGTCCCACTTGTATATATTAGTTTTAAATGAAATGTGAGTAGAATAAGTTAGTGGAATGTGAGACCCTATTAACATTTATGGTAAAAGTGAACTGGGACTCCTGTTCACGGACGGACTAAAATAGAAAAACGGAACTCCTATTCGCGGACGGAGGGAGTATTGTTTTGTGAGTTAATGAGAAATAAAATTAGAGAAGGAAAAAGTAGAGATGATGGTATCTCCATTTTAAGAAACGTTTCATTTTTTAATGGACAACCCAAAAAAGAAAACGTCATGAAATTTTTTGTGCATAATAATTTTAGAAATTTTTTTTAAAGCATCCCCATCCATGGATGTGGGCCCCGGACCCACTTGTATTAATTTTTTACTTCCTGCTCTTTGGCAAGAGCACAACATTCACATCCATACTCTTCCGCAAGGATATGCTCAAGGGTCCCACCAGATTCAATTTAAATAAAAATTTTTACACAATATTAAAATATATTAAAAATATCCAAAATACTATTACTAATTACTAAAAAATTAAAAATTACATAATTAAAAATGAATGATGAATGTGTGAGAGGGTTTGAGTAAGAGAAGGAGATGTAGACGAGTTGTATGAAAAAATGGATGATGAACGTGTGTATTTATAGATGATTTTGGGATTAAAAAAAATTCAAAAAAAGGGTAATAAAACGTCTATATTTTTGTGAATCCGATTTTTTTTTTTTTTTAATTTTTGGTATTATTTTCGATTTAAAAAAAAATGCCAACGGCATTGCCGTTGGCCAATAGAAACGCGTCATTTCGCCCTGCTCAGCGGCACAGACGTGCTCGATGCATCGAGCAGAGCCGTGCCGTCGGCAAGAGCACAACGGTCGACAGGGGCATGCCGTGCCGACGGCACGGACGCCGTCCTTCCCCACAAACACCGATGCGGATGCTCTTAAGTTTTTCTAATATAAAATATATATATATGAAATTGTGAAATTATTGGGAGTTCTATGGATCCCCAAAATTCTACGTAGGTCCGCCCCTGATTCTAAATTCTATTATAGAAAGAGAATTGAAACTACTGTATTAATTAGTAAGATATATTTATTCTATTATTATTAATTAGTAAGATATATTTATTCTATTATTATTAATTAGTTTTAGAATGGAATCTTATAACTTTTTGATAGTGATATTACGAATGAAGGCGTTACGTCTGTATATAAGTATGTGAAAGGGATCTATAGAAATACTGGATTAAGTCTTTATGTCAGTGTAGATACAAGCAATTATTTTCTTTATGTAGATATGCACTAAATATAGTTCATTATTGGTGCTTGTAAAATGCCTAATGCAAGAATGTCGAAGATGAGTAGATTGAAGAAGACAAAAAGACAATTTGTATACTAAAATAAGTCTAAATACAGAAAAATTCTCTCAAACAATATTTGTACTCGAAACGATTCAGTAACCGCTCCGCGAATAAACAATTCTTAAAATATTGATATCTTGCTTTATTAGTTTAATTTGTACTTCATTGATGATTTTATTTGTTGATTTAGTGCAAAATATTAACTACTATATATTTCTATTGACAGAATTTTGTCTCGGCCAACCCTTGAAAATTGAAATATCATATTCACATGTATGTGTAGAATTAGATATCAAATATACATATTGAAGTGTATACTAAACATATACTAGTAGTAGTTAATTTTGTAAGCTAGATGGTTTCCTTTCTAACTTTTGTTGGGGAGGCAGACTCCAAATGATGTACTACCTCTTTGTTTACATTTTAAAAGTTAAAAGAGAAAATTCAATCATCTTCCTTTTAGTAGTAATTCTAAAATGAGAATGGGGAATATGAATAATTATTAGAGTATCATTTAAATTACTATTAAGTGAAAAAAGATACTACTATGACAGAATGACTCAGCAGCCTCAATTATGTTGACTTTAAAAGGTGGCCGTCCATGTAAGACATTGTTATGAGACATGCATATATAACTAGATTTGCTTTTCTTGCTATGCATCTCAGTAATTATAAAATTATGTTTGGTATAGTAATAAGTAAATTTCTATAATAGTATTAAATAATTATTTCAGAAAACCGAAATTAATGCACAAAATAAGGTTTTTTATTAAATAAAATGAAAGTTGCGTCCAAATATAAAATATTTTAAGAACCCAATTGATTACATATACATATAGCTACATCAATTAATGAACTAATAATTGAACTAATTTTTGAACTAATTTGAGTCAATTAGCATTCATAATTATAGTCCATGATTTCAGTTTTGGCGCAAAAAGTAAGTGTTTTTTTTTAAAAAAAAATTACCAAAGATAAATGGACGAGTCACATACCACTCGACCACAACCTTTGAATTGATTTAATTAAACTGTGTTATAAACTTATGAGAAAAATAGTACTTCTCCATCCCTTATAATTTGTCACTGCATGATCCAACACAAGTTTTAAAAAATATAATAGAAAGTGAATTGAAAAGTTAGTAGTGTGTGTTCTACTTTTATATATTAGTTTTATAATAAAAATGTGAGTTAGAATTAGTTAGTAAAATATGAGATACACTATTAAAAATAATAAAAATGAAAGGTGATAAATTTTTAAAGATAGAAAAAAATGAAAATTAGTGATAAATTTTTAAGAACGGTGGGAGTATTAGCCCGTATCTAGAAATAGTACGAGAGCGTGTCATAATTTTGAAACTTGAGATGCAAAATTCAAGTCTTTTTATGTCAAAAAACCGTGAAAAATATCAATATTTGTTTATTTTTCCTCTAACTTCATATTTATTGAAACACATAAATTTGACTATAACGCATGGATTTAAAGCTAATTAGGCGTATATAATTAACATTATCAATTACATAAAAATAGATTAGTTTTTATAGATTTTCATATTTTAAAAGTAATATTTATTTCTCCGTGAGAAGCAATATACACCCAACCTTTAAATTTTATGTAATTTATTAAAATAATAACATTGATTTATTTTTAAAATATTAAATGTGTTATATGTAAAGCATATAACACCAACGTGAACTAACCTTGAGGGATGAATGGTGATGAAAAATGTGTGACACATCTCTTCTTATTTCGAACATTCATAGATAGTTCAGGGCCCATGTAGGTGGTCGTTGCTCGTTATACAAATTGATACATATCATGCAATTGCTCTCAATATTTAAAAATATTGTCCAAAATATTAATACTGACTGATGCATAATCATAAAATATAATGTAACATGCATCGGTTTCTGAATTTCAGTTTACTACCTTATCTGATACTGATAGTCTATTTATAAACATCCAACTGATACAAAAATACAATAAAGGTGACAATTTAAGACTCAGCCTCCCAACTAAATAAATAAATAAAAATGTCTGGTACCCTGTTTACTAGAAGAGGCCTGAATTATTCCCAACTGAAAATAGTACTACTAGAATTTCTCTAATCAGCAATAAATAAAGAAATTAATTTGTATAGAACCTAATGCGCCAACTCACTAATCAAATACTATGATATCCACCACCAAATAAGATGTGGAGTACTTAATTTAGTGAACACCAAATTTTACAAAGATGTATTATTATGCAGTACACCATAAAATTCCCTTTTTTCTTTTTCCACTGATATGACATTTATCATAAAATATCAACCATTAATTAACATCTTTCGTGTTAATCGATAAGATGAAGCCGAGAATATGTGATGACATGAAAATGAAAGCCAATTATTTTAATACCGCAATATTAAAAAAGAAAATGAGGTTCGGCCCAGCCTCGGAGCTAGGCCCGGACTTTGTTTATGTATGTATGTAGACTTGAAAGCTTAGGAGATAAGAACAACACCACCCCAACCCCAACCCCACCCCACCCCCCCTTCTTTTCACACACATACACACACCGCCTCCACTTGAAAGCTTTCTCGACTCCACTTTTCCATTTTTTCTTCGCATATAGCAATAACTTTCCTTTAGAAAACGCACGCACACACACATTACACGCACACACCACCATTTTCGAGCAATACGAATTTTCTCTTCTCCAGGAGAAAACTTCACAGCAATTGCCTCATAAAGACCGTGAAAGAAGGCATTGATTAAAGCTGGCGATTGAAAACCAGGAAACCCCTGTTTTTGAAGTCAAGCCTAAAAACAGGAGAATCATGGTAAAGTAATCAATCCTCACTCTTCAATTGGGCATTTTTCTTCTTCCATTTTGTTAAACATAGTAGTAGTTGTTTGTAATTGAACAGGAAGAGAACCGATGGCCGCCATGGCTGAAGCCTCTGCTGAAGGAGCAGTTCTTCGTGCAATGCAAATTCCACGCGGATTCGCACAAGAGCGAATGCAATATGTACTGTTTGGATTGTATGAATGGCGCTCTCTGCTCTCTCTGCTTGTCTCATCACCACGACCATCGCGCTATTCAGGTACCCTGCCTTTTCATCAATTCTTCACATCAAAGGATAAATCCCCCTTTTCGATTTCCTCATCCACTTTTTTAGCATTTTGGTTTCTTTCTCTTTGAACAGCGTTGACTTTTCATTTTGCATTGCTCGATTATTTCTGATTTTTCTCGCATTTGAATTGGATGATGGATTGGTGGCAGATAAGGAGGTCGTCGTACCACGATGTGATCAGAGTGAATGAAATTCAGAAGTACTTGGACATAAGCTGTGTTCAGACATACATAATCAACAGCGCTAAGGTTGTGTTCTTGAACGAGCGCCCTCAGCCCCGCCCCGGAAAAGGCGTCACCAACACCTGCCAAGTATGCGATCGCAGCCTCCTCGACTCCTTCCGCTTCTGCTCTCTCGGCTGCAAGGTAGTTCCAACATTCACCTTGCGATTGCATTCCAAAATTGGACTAATAAATGATGGTTTGTTAATTTGGTTGATTGCATTTTGTGATGATGGACTAATGGTTAATTAGTAGTATAATAATTGACTCTTGATGATTATCAGATTGTGGGGACATCGAAGAGCTTCATGAAGATTGAGAGGCATTCACCGGAGAAGAAGGGGGCCGTGTCGGAGTCGGAGGACTCGTACAGCAGCAGCCGGAATACGAGCAGCTTCACCCCGTCTACGCCGCCGCGGACGGGGCTGAATTTCCGGTCTGCAAAGCGGAGAAAGGGTATTCCACATAGATCCCCAATGGGAGGTCTCCTGTTAGAAATATAGTGTCTTAAAACATAACCTTATGAATGAAGCCCAAGGGTGTAGCTCTGTTTGTGTTTACTCAACTTCTCTACCACATTGTACATACAACCCACTATTGTATAGAAATGTGAAATATAGACTAGACTAGAAACAAAAAAATAAGACAATGTGTAAAGTTCAGTGTGGAACTTGGAAATATAAGCCTATACTTTGTGTATTTGCATTCATCTCCTTTTGATTTCTCAACTTGAGTTTTACCTAAGTTTGGATTTGATTGAATCCAAATTTAGGTTATAAGCTGCAATGGGTGTGATACTAACACATAGATGAAGTCGAGTGTTACAGGAAATGGGTATACATGTTTTTTGTTTTTTTGGTTGTTTTGGGCATCAATGAATAGGATGAAATGTGACTAATGAGATTAGGAAACTAAGAGATATGATGTCCACTTGTCTAATTTGTGGAGATATTTTGATGTTCGTAATTTCTATTTATTTCATTAATTAGTGTTCACTGTTCGCAAACAGTAGGGTATTTCTTCATCTTGTTCCACATGCCATGTTCGAGTTTCATAATCCACATTTTGGGAAATAATGCATATATTTTGGTCTGGAGTTATTGAACTTTTCGATGAGTTTTTAGTTCAAACGGAATATGACAATACCTCATATGTTCAATAGCCCGCAACATGGTAGAGCACGCGACAAATGTTAGAAAAAGTAGAGATAGAATTGTTTCCATTTTATAAAATATTTTATTTTTATTAAGACAACTCAAAAAAGAAAATACATGGAAAGTATTAAATTTTAAGTCATGCTCAATTTTAGTACTAGTATGTTACACCTCTTAATTAACGGGAATAGTAGTTTGATAGGGCGTCATTATCTTTATCTTTTTAAAAATATTCGAAAGAAAATGAAAAATAGAGGGATTGTTATATTGAAATGCTAAATTTGGGATGATGAAATGGCTGAGGTAATTTATAAAGGGGCCCACATGTGGAAGAAAATATTAAAATAGTAATGGAATGTGTCGAGAGGTGATTGGTGATAAGAAAGCCAGGTGTATTGATTCTTGGAATCCATGGTTTGGTTTATAATTTAGTTTTCTTGGTGGAGGGGTTTACAAGTTGCATTTTTGGTGGGGCCACATTCATTTATTGCCGTTGATTTGATCTAATAATTCAATAGATTGGTTTACTTTTCATCGGCATCTCAAATTTCCATATGATTGGGCTCTGCTACTTTGGTTGAATGATGAACCGGAATATATAGACACACCATTCCTATATATATACTCTTTCCGATCTTCTAAAAGTAAGGTGCAAAAGGACGATATGAGTTCTAATTATAAATTAATAAAGTATGGAAAAAAAAAGAAATTAAAGTAGTGTTACTGAATAATTGGACCATAGAATAATGTGTGGTAAAAAAAATTCAAAAATAAAAAATTGGCCAATTTTATAGGGCAAACAAAATAAAAGAACTAATTTTTGGTGACATTCTTTAAAGTTAATTTAATGGACAAACTTGTGTTTGTTGTACACATCATTGTAAGAATAAAAGGAATAACAAAAACATAATAGAGGTGAGAAATATTATTTGGAATGTTTGTGTCAGAAAAGTATAATCAATTATTGAGACAATGTAAAGGGTTAGATTTTTTTTTTCATAAGACAATATTGTTTTGCTATATTAGTATGCGGTTCACAGCCATTAATTGTTCCTAAAATACAAGATAGTTAATCTGATTTATTGTGTGTTTTGAACTATCATTGATTCACTCTCCTATGTTTAGTATAACTATCTTATTTGTGGTACAACTCTAAGAAATGCATGAACCATATCAAGATCCTTCTTTTAAAGCGCTTCAAATATTTCATGTGTGATTTTCAAGATTGGTCCCTGCATGATGACATGTAGTACAATTATTTAAATAGTTTGATAATGTAATTTCATATGATTTGTTTGACCATCATAAACTTGGGTTTGGTAGGTAGACTTTGGGATAAAAAATGACTAAATAACCCTCAAATAATCCAGGTAAAACACAATGGAGATGCTTTTGTAGGCACTTTTACAAACTTATGCTTTCATTAGGTCATTGTACCAGTACAAGTTTCATTTCATTAGACCATTTTACAATTTTTTTTATTTCATTAGATCTCTATAATAAGTAATACATTTTTGATTTAGAAGGTTTTGAAATTTTTATTTTGATTAAGTTGGATCTTTATTTATCGAACTTCAGAATTTATTTGATTTTCCGTATGTTAAATAAATTTATTTTTGATTCAAAAATATACAAGGTACATAAAAAAGAAATAATATGAAAATTTTATCACGTGATTTCGGGCTTGATTCGAAATAATTATACTATAATCAATAAAAAATAATCTTTTCTTAATTAAGTACATAGATATTCAGTTTAAAATTTGAATGTATGCATAAAATTTTTCAGAATGATTAGTATGTAATTTATTTAAAATTAATTAACGTTTATAAATTGATTTTTAATCTAAAATATCTAAAATATTCAATTATATATACAATTCAATGTAAATTGATCATTATCTAAGTATCTAGTATTAGTACTATCTACACATTATCGTTGTGTGTTTTGATGAGAAAGGAATCT
Organism: Salvia hispanica; assembly: GCF_023119035.1. Classification (NCBI taxonomy): domain Eukaryota; kingdom Viridiplantae; phylum Streptophyta; class Magnoliopsida; order Lamiales; family Lamiaceae; genus Salvia; species Salvia hispanica. Next base: position 47,931,265 of record NC_062967.1, read on the forward strand.
ACGCATTATCGCTCCAAAAAAACATGTGAAAAATATGAATAAGTGTCACCCTCGTGGGAAATGCAACTAACTACTGGTTGATTTTCGCCTTTTGTCCAATTTAATTCTAATCAACCCTCATCTTTGTTTATTAATTACTTGATCATCCACACACTAGACCTTTTGGAGCCGAAATGGAGGGTAAAGAGTAGTGAATATGCATATAATTATAACTTTGATTTTATCATCTTCTTATAATTAAGGGTGAAAATTTTAATATTGTTTAGAATTTTAATTTGCTTACTTAAACCTCAATACTACGTACTTCAAGGCTATTTATCATAAAACTAGCTACATTTTTGCCATTGCCAGAATAAGTACCAAGATTTTGTATGGAACCAAAAATCAGATCGGATTTTAGGATACTTTAATCAGTTGAGAATATCTTGTAAAATCGAGTCATAATTAGTACAGTTTATTTATGTTCTCTAAGTTTTTCTAAAGTTTTCTTAATTGATTCTTTACCAAGTCCAAGAGAATCAAACTGCATAGATATAGAATTGTACAGTATATATTTATTCTCATTCCCTTTCTTCCGTTTCACGCCAATTATCGGCTCTTCCTCTTGGAGAACCCTAATTATCGGTTATTTCTCCGGGCCTCCGGCCACGAGTGCTCATCAGCTCATGAATTATTAGCCCAAATTGATATATAGCACAAATGCATATAATACAATCCCTCAAATATATATCCTAAATAATCAATAATATTAGTCAAATGTTTGAACTACATTTGGAAATTAGGGTAATCATTGAGAGAACGCCAATGAAGAACAAATGAAGAGATCTCAATCAATGTCTAAGATGAATCTCGCATGAGGATTTATAAGTTGTTGGTCGATTTCCATCACGGAAAAATTATTTACTCCATCATTGTTTCGTTTCGTGACAAAAATCATAGCCCCAACCGTTATTGTTACAAACTTAATAGTTCGGACCTAGATTGATATTATAAATAGTTTAATACATATTTAAACTCAACATATAATCAGGGCATTTGTAATATTATCGATAGTTTGTGTCACGTTTAAAGCATGACATCATTCAAGTATTTTAAAATAAGTTAAATAACATTAATTGTTATTTTGGTTTAGTGTCAAAAATATCCACTCTATTTGTCCTCTACTTATGTTCTAGGATCGTTACATTTGAAATGCACTACCATGTTTTTCCTTAGTGAAGTCTACTTTGAGCCATTCTCCAAAACAGAAAAGGTCGTCAACTTTCAAGCCGCAATCTTGGAAAAGTTGAATCATGAACGAGAAAATATTGAACTATTTAACAATAAATACACACCTTCAAATCTAAGCATATTCACATCCAAAAAGAATACAAGGCGTGATGATGTGCTTTATTAGGGTGAGATCACAAGATATAAATGTATTTATCATAATAAAATAAAAATATTACGAACAATAAAAGAAATACTAAGAACAAGGGAAAAAAAGGCATGTAGCCTGTCCGCGTCCCATATAGACGATAGTGGGTTGCAATTAAGGTTCGGCCCGGGGCACAACCAATGCCACGCACGATGGCGCCGAGAGTACCTTAAACATGTGCCATGGCCCGTGAGGGGGTGAGATCCCCTGCTGTGTTAACAAACACAGCACCAAATGCTGTGCTCAATCCGCACATGTATAGGAATAAAACGACAGCTTCTATCCTCTTCTCTATCTATTCTTTTTCAATAGTTTATTCTTATTTGTGTGTTTTTAAATAATGAAGAGAGTTGAATCCATTACCATGCGTGAATATTTAGCTAAAATATGTCAGTTCGAACTTCGGAGTACTATTTTAATTTTTTAAACTAATTATTGTATCCATTATTTAAAAACATAAAAATAAATCACTTCATGTCTTCTACAGTGTATGCCTAAAAACACACAAATAAGAATAAAATATTGAAAAAGAATAGATAGAGAAGAGGATAGAAGCTGCCGTTTTATTCCTATACATATGCGTTTTGAGCACAACATTTGATGCTGTGTTTGTAAACACAGCAGGGGATCTCACCCTGCCCGTGAGTGCCTATTACCTAATCCACCGGCATTTTCAAACAAATATATATGTCCATATATTTATGTACTTATGTTATGTGCATATCATTAGTTTATTAAGTAGTAGTCAAATTATTAACATTGTGAGTAAACACGGTGGGTTGTTTTACTAAAAATAAGTCAAATTTGGTATTCACTTTGTGGGTAGTGAAAGCCAAGTAAAGAGGCACTTGAAAAAGTGAGGATTAATGAGAAAGATATGTGAATCAGTCTCCACTCAAAAATGATTTTTGGCTGCCTTCTTGCCCACCCCTTTGTTTTTTTGGCCATAAAATATCAAAGTTAATATATGATCATGACGAATATATACGTCCTACTACACTAGCACTATATATGAAACTTACCATAAAAATAAAGTGGAATGATCTCCATAGTTCTATTATTATTTAATATGGTAGATGTCGTTGATCAGATGCATGTACAGTTGTGCTCGGTAGACATTCTCGAGGTTTCCCTTTATTATGGATGTTTAACTCTAGTGAAGTATATAAGTTAAATGTGATTGCCCCACCTTTTCCTACTTTTTTTTAGTTTGTTTGCAAGTGAATGTTGAACGTGTAGCCAAATGTCATTTTTGGTAGGGTTGTCGAAACGGGTACCCGCGGGTATTCAAACCCGATTTTGTGGGTATCCACCCGAAAACTTTAATATTATACTATCCAATCCCGACCCGTATAGTTAAACGGGTAATCCCATACCCGCATCGGGTATCCCAAACCCGCAGTTGCGGGTACCCAAACCCGTAGACATAATTTGAATTGTGTATTATATTATTCAATGGTATTATGCTTTTAGTTTACGCTTATCATCAATGCTAGTCATCTAATACAATAATTTTATGTACATGTTTGAAATTCTAAAATGAATTTTGGGATTGTTGCTAGTTGGTACACTATGATTTTAGATTTGTATTATTTTTACTTAGTTGTATTTGCATAATTTCCAACTATTAACTATGCACAAATATGGTGATTTCTCATCTCTTAAATATAATATGACTACGTATAAAATATAATGCAAATCCAAATTTCAAATAAGCAAATATGATAGAAACATCAAGCATGTCTAATATTAAATCACCAATCAAAAGTTTAATATAAAAAAAAAATAATTCACTTTCATCAAAAGTTTAAATATAAATAACTTCAACGAAAAGTGTAAATATTTTTAATCTCTAATATAAAGACACTAAACTAATAAAAGTTTCACTTTCACCAATCTTGCAATCCTTCATTTTGGAAATAAAGTGTATCATTGGGAAGTATATATAGATTTAAAACTAACTAACTAAAACAAAATATTTGAAAATTATAATCCTAAAAGTAACGGGTATTATACCCATACCCGCAAAAATTTAAAACAAACTACCCAATCCCGCCCCGTTTCTCATTATCATCGGGTAGCGGGTCGGGTTGAGGGTTTCCCGATACCCGCTACCCGTTTCGACACCCCTAATTTTTGATTTATTTCGATAAAATGGAATAGTTATTAAACAAAATCCCAAGTTCTTTTCACATTTTAATTACTCAATTATACTACCAATGTGAAAGATGCGAATGGATCAAAGAACAAGCTATGTTTTATTGACGATAAAAACGAATACTCCCTCCGTCCCGTTTTAGCAGTCCCATTGACTTTTCTGCACTCATTTTGTAAAAATGATAATAAATAATTAAAGTGGAGAAATAATAAAGTAAAAAAGGAAATAATATAGAGAAGAGTCTTATCTATATTATTCTCTTTTTTACTTTATTATTTCTTCACTTTAACTATTTATTATCATTTCTACAAAATGAGTGCAGAAAAGTTAATGGGACTGCTAAAACGGGACGGAGGGAGTATTAAAAATATATTATTGGGCCTAACAATTAATTAAGAGAAATAAAACAAATCATTTTTGAACCAACTTTTAGGAAGGCCTGCAGCCCAATAACCAATCCAGATTACACACGGATTTGACATTTACCCATCTTGTTTAAGTACATTCCCAAAAATGTAAGAGAAAAATCCTGTCACTGTTGTCGCTATTGTATAGCAAATCGAAGTAATAATATTTCAACTGTGTAGCAGGAATAATAAATGTTTAATATAAAAATATCCAAATTCAACAAATCCGAGTGATGGAATCAATCATTTTTCGAAAGAGTGTGATCAAATGTTCAATTTCCATTGTTTATTTAATAAAGTTATAAAACTACTGGGGTAATAAATTTGGTAAGTTGCTTTTTTAGAGATGATGAATTCATTTAGCAAGAGTATTCCATTGTCCATGGGCCGAACCCAAAAGGCCTATAAGGTTCGTTAAGTCAATGAAAATATATTCTTATGCCTCTACATAGTTTCAATAAGCTGGCCCATTATCGTAAATGCTTTTGTGTTAAGTATGTCAAAGCAAAGAAACTTGTTGTCTTTTGTTTTTTATGTCATTATTTATTCAGAATTTTAATATTCAATTTTGCTGTTAAAGTGCATGAAACTATTTAATTAACTATTACAAATTATTTTTAATATTCAATTTTATAATCGGATTCAATATAAATCTGAAAATTAATTTTGAAAGACTGGAATGGGATTTTAAAAAGACTAAAGGCTCATTTTGGTCCTTAACATATTGCGATTTAACGATTTTGGTCTAAAACATTATCTTCTGAATTATTCGGTCCGTCACAAATAAAAACGGGTCACATTTGGTCTGAATTTGACGGAACTATTAAAATTTAACAGTCAATAGATTTTAATTACATTTTGACCGGAATAAGAGTTAATATTAGAATTTTTTTTTTTTAAAATGAGGAAAATGCAGGGGGAAATCGATCTCAAATCGTGGTGGATTTCTTGGCTGAGGGAAAATTTGATGAATGCTTGGTTCCAGCATGGCGATTCCGTTCACAATTAACAAACTTATTAATACAGCAAGGGGATGCAGCAACATTGAAGCCTTGGCGAAGGAATTAACCCTAAATCGGAGGAATTCGGGAATTACTACCTGAAGATGCTAGCGAGATAGGAGGACCAGGTTCGCCCTAATCCGGCGGCGCCGACGAGTTCTTCGAGCAAAATGTTACCGGCGGCGATGAAATCCCCTAATTTGAGGCGGAGGAAGGAGGAGGATCCACCAGCGACGGGAGAGGAGAGCGGAGAGGCCGGAGACGGCGTAGGAGCGACGATCGCGGGGCAGGCGGTGTCGCGCGTCTCCAATTCGGTAATGCTGAAGATGACGGAGCCGGATCAGGTCCTACCAGGTGAGGCACTTCTTCATCTCGTGCTCGGATTGCTTCTTCGCCTCGATGAGCTCGTCGGATTCGGAGGCGGCGGTGGTGAGGCAAAGAGGGCGGAGAGGTAGGCGGAGGAGCTCTGGAAAGAGGGCCCCGGGAAGAAGTCGTGCTTGCTGAACACGATTTTTCTCTGGCGGTGAGGGGAGAGATGTGAGGTCGTCGAGATTTTGATTTTGGTTTGATTAGTGTATCCCGTTTGTGGAGAGTGATTGAGATTTCTTAAAACATAAGAGTAACTGGAGGAATTGCTGGATTTGGCAGAGGAATTGGGATACAGATTTACAGATTTGATGGATGGATCTTTTTCCTTTTCTTAAAAAAATTAAAATTCTAATTAGACATTAATGAAACATAATTATTAACTTAATCAGGTCAACATCAAATTAAAATTCGTTGACTATTAAATTTTAACCGTCAAATTTGGACTAAATGTGACCCATTTTTATTTGTGAGGGACCAAATAATTTAAAAAACAATGTTTTGGACCAAAATCATAAAATCATCATATGCTAAAGGACCAAAAATAAACATTATTCTTTTAAAAATGTAATAGAATATGGATTGAAAAAATTAGTGACATGTGGGGTCCTACTTTTACATATTAATTAGTTTTATAATAACATTGTGAGTGGAAATGAGTTAGTGGAATATGAGGTCTACTGCCCAAAATGGTAAAAGTGAAATGTGACAAATCTTTAGGGACGAACGAAAATGGAAATAAGTAATAAATTTTCAGGGACGGAGGGGGTATTTTTTTATTAAAATTACCAACGGAAAATTCTATTAGTAACTATTGATGAACATTCTATCAATAATCTTGTCTATTCGTCGATTCACGTTTCACACGACATATGTCGCCGTAGTTTAACGGTAAAACTATCATCATCCGTCAGTAACTTTTTTTTTCAACGTGTTTTACATTGACATTGTTTATGCATGTCGGTAAATTTATTGATAGTTTGGGTTTAACAATGGAAAAAATCATCACGAAATCCGTTGTTAGAGTATTTTTAATTAAGTTAGTTCACTTGCAACCTTGTTAGCAACAAGCTAACAAGGAGTAACAAATCATACCATAAGTTTGGACATTCTTGGAGCACTTTATCCGGAAACTTTCGGCGCATTCAGCAAATAATGAAAATCCCAATAACATTAGCAATACCAATAATCTCGTCAATATCAATCTGTGGGGTACTGACTACTGATCTCACTGTTATTTAAGAATCTGCTTTTTGAAAAATATGAAGAACTAATGCATATTCCTTATGCGTTCACACATGCATGCACCTTTTCTTTTAGCTCTAATTCAAATTCAATCATGAATATGAATTACAAATTTTAAAATTAAATTAAATCACACAATAGTGAGATTAAAGAAAAGAAAATTAATTAAAAAATTGATAGTGGGACAACAAATCAAGTGCCCTTAATTAGAGTAGTTTGTTCATATATAGATTAGAGTGCAAGTTTTTTAAGCTAAAGGGCCACATATTTTACACATTATCCCAACAAAATAAATCAAAGCCCACTAAATAACAAGTGACAAACTAGCTAAATCAAAATGTCCCCCAAATACACATTCAAGAAGTAACTCGCAAATAGTAGGAGTAATACAAAGCACATCACCTCTAATTGCCTAGTAAATAAGTTTAATAACAACAGTCTCATGAAAGATTGTTAGTTTTTCAAGTGTATGTATTACCTTGCTTGTACTTTTTAAAGAGATCTTCAGTCTTGGCTTTCCTGAATGCACAACATCCAAATACATAAACCGCAATGAAAGCGACAAGAGTGATGATCAAAATCATGTCTACTTTCATCCATTCTTTCTTGAGATTTGCAAGCAATCCGGCTTTGCACGAATCGCACGAATAACAGAGCTGTGTTTGGTCGTTGCTCCACTGCACACAGTCCATGTCCGCCGCGTTGTTTATGGGACTTATCCAGTATGTCGGGTTCACGAACGTGTACCCGCATTCTGTCGGCGGCTTGCAGCATCCTGACTGCAAGCCGGGATGGACACATTTTTAAAATTAGGTTAAAACGAACCTTGTTTATCACTTAAAGTAAACACTCTTTATAAAAATCTTAAAAAAAATAGTATGCGTCTTATATTAAGGGAGTGTGTTTTTTTTTACGTTACCATTTTCCTTGTGGTCAAAATGAAAAATATGAACATGGGGACCAATGTTTTCAAAACCATACCAATAAGTAAATCAACAAAGCTATTGATTCATGGTTCAACCGGTCGGACCGATTTAAAAAGATAGAAATGAAAAAAACTTCATTAAGATAGATATCCGAATTTAGTCCATTGTTTGAAAAGATTGCTCAAGCACAAAGAAAAGTTATGTAACATGGTTTGTAGAATCATGTTTTGTGTGGTAATCAATCTAAGAATAATTTTTACTAAAGCTATAGTATAAGGTCACCTTTTGCAGGTCTAAACAGTAGAAATTGTCGGGGACTGAATTCTACTACTAAATCACATAAACTCACTTTCTTGGTTTTTTTGAAAGATGAAATTTGAATTAACTACAACAAAATACAAGTAAAGCAAAACCACATACACACTAGAAATGAAATTTTATGTCCCATTTTTATCATATAACCTCAATTTTTTCCTTTCCTCCCACTTTCTCTAATTTCATTTTTAAAAAAAAGTTTTAGTTAAAAAGAAAGTCATGCACATGACAATTGAGATTACCTGCAAAGGAGTGATGGGAGCATTGAAGAAATCCTGAGCGGCGCGATAGCTCTGATTCAACTCGGCGCAAATGGTGGTGTGGCTGAGGCAGCTCCTGATCCTATCCCACTTGTACGTGCTGCTCACGCGCCGCCTCAGCCAGCCGGAGTAGCCGCCGAGGTCATACTCCCAGTAAGTCCGGCTGGGGACGGGGTGGCCCCCGCCTCTGCTGGTGACCATGTAGATGAATACAACCAGGCAAGCGAGGAGTACAATGAGGACAAGCATGGCGACCATGTAGGCAATGAGGAGCCACTGGATCCTCCAAAAGCCGCCCACGAAGCCGGCCAGCGCGGCCACAAGGATGAGCACGCCCAGGATGATGACCGGCCACTGCAGGATCTTCACGCACGCGTTGTCCGCCTTGGACGACAGCATTATCCCCGCCCATATCACCGGGATCGACAGCAGCATTGCCACGAAGTTGGCGCCGCCGATGATGTTGTTGCTCAATGCCATCCTAATTAGAAAGGGCTTTTTTGGGAGGTTTGAGAGAGTGAAATGTTGTTTAGTGGGAAAGGGTTTTGAATATATGATGTTGTTTGTCACTTTGTTTCAACTTTTTCAACGGGAGACAGCATGTAAAGTGAAACATGGGGAGAAATTCGTTGCTCAAAATGCAGGTTTATGCTGTCACCACATCTGATTGATTTTGTCAAAAATTTATAAATTCTTTTCAGGGGAATGGCATTGGATTCTTTATTAAGTTGATATTAGTAACAAAATACGTTCTTTCATCAATACTTTAATGGATTTTGTAGGACCATGCAATTAAGGATCATTTATATGCATATGTATTGATTTAATTAAGTTATAATTCATATATTATTGTAAAATTAATAGTAGCAGTTAATTAAACGCATAATATTGAAAGCACTAACAATTTTCTTTTTAATATTAAGACCATCTCCCATCATTTACACCAAACTCAAACCCATTTTTGAGTATATGTCATGCCAAAAAATAATTTTACTTCAACCATTTACACCAAATTTAAGATTTACACCATTTTTGGGATTTTATCTCACAAAACTTTTGGAGTAACACCAAATATGATGTTGTTTCACAAAAAAACACAAAAAATGGGTTTGAGTTTGATGTATGGTTGGAGAAGATTTCTACACCAAAACTCATTTTTGGTGTATATGGTTGGAGATGGTTTAACGAGAAGAAAAATATTTTCCTGTCACATTGCATTTGTTTTTATTTTTATTTTTTACTTTATATTAAATGAAGAAATAAGTTTAGGTCTTGTGCATTCATTATAAGCAACTAGTGTCACACCTGTCCGATGCACATATATTTAATTTGATTTATATTAATTTAAATTTATAAAAATAAAGCAATATCTGCATTACACAAAACAAAAAATAACTAATTAATTTCATACATGTTGTGACTTAGATTATGAAAAAAAAAAACTCAACTTACTACCGTATAAACTATACATAATTAGGTAGAGGATAAAATGAACTATTCAACCAATCATTAATAGGTAAATACATAAATACATAATGGGAAACCAAAAATAACAAACTTTTAGCAAATGACTTATTGTACATATAATTTGTACTCCACCATAAATTACAAACCAACTAAAATATACCGGGACTGAAACAATACATTAATATGGTACGATGCAAATAAATCAAATAATCAACCATCCATATTGCCCCAAATAAAACATAAAGAAAAATCCAGCACCTCCATAATTTTCAGAAAAGTTCACCTACGGCTAGTGAGAAACATAAATACAAAACTTCGCACCACCAACACCACTCATCTTTCCATAATTTCTACATATCTTCATTATACAAAATCTTTGTAAAATTCGGGAAAATGTTCCGTGAATTCTAACGTCCTACATGGAAAAATTACTCATATTAATGGAATTAGATCAATATACCCATAAATGACACACACCAATAACAATTGGTTTTTCTTCGAGCTAGGTCATTTTTAAAAACTTAATTTTAATGACATTTAACACCCTAATCAATGTAAGATATATATTGTACGTTGTAGGCACATACATCGCCTTCGTGTACCTACTACAATTAGGATCAATTAAAGGTTATCAGTTTTAAGGTAGTATTACCTCCGTCTTGCTTAAGATGACACGTTTTCTTTTTAGTTTGTCTCAACTAAGATGATACATTTTTTTTGGTAACTTTCTCTCTCCAATTAATGCACTAAACCACTTTTTCTCACTCATATTAAAATATCATCTTTCTTTATCTCTCTACTTTAATACTTACACCCACCTTCTATCTCTCCAATTAAACACTTTAATCAATAACTCCTAAAATCTCGTGCCGGCTAAGCAATGTGTCATCTTAGCCGGGACGGAGGGAGTAATATATATGGGCCTATAGAGAAAAGGATGTCAACAGGCTTATGGGCCAAAATGGTCCGGCCCATGAGGAATTTTTTTTCTTTTCTTTTTGTGCCATGAAAATGTTGTATTTACTTTTTGTGCCTTTAAACTATAGAACTTTTCACTTTTGGTTTTGAATTTTAAAATTGGTCTCTAAATTTTTTGAGTATTGATCTTATCTGTTCAATGTTAGGCCATAGAAAACATTGATAGAACGCCGTTTTCATCGTCGGTGTTTTGTAAACCATCCATATCGCAATGCTCAAAACAAAATACTTCAAAGATATTTTCTTTATTTAAACGAAAGCCTACCTCGTTCGCTTAAATTTCCTAACTTGAGATTTCTTACTCCAACCTCAACATGCTCGCAGAGATAGTCTTTTTACAAACAATATAAATGCTAAATTAGCCTCTAAAACTCATATAACTGAAAAGAATGCATGCATTCTACGTTGAGTTCATTTTAAAGTTTCGTTCTTCCTTAGGAAATTTTAGTTCAAGCACTTAATTAATCTCCCAGCCCAAACTCAAACTCAAAATAAACTAGCAGCCCAACTATTAAAATTTATTTCCCTTGACCCACGTTTCTTTTCTCCCTCTCTAATTTGTCTTATTGGAGAAAATCCAATAATAAAAGGAGAAGCCAATCAAAAAAGTGAATAAAAAGCTAGCAAATTAGACATATTTATATAGGGTTTAGGAAAGATGTCACGTTACAACCTCTCAACCAAATTAGTCTCATGAAGTTATTTGGGCATTTCACTAATAATAATTGATACGTTACAAAGTATTGGTAGGAATTAAATAACTTTTCATAAAGTGAATTACTATATGTAACGGCTCATACATTCATACATATACAATCATTATAATATATTATTAACGTAATTCAAATTAGTGCCTCAAACTAAATAACTCCCCAATAGCAATGGCAATGATAGTAACGGCATTACTTTAACTTCAATTGATTTATACTAATTTATGCAATCATTATAATTCAATAGTACGGCATTACTTTAAATTCAATTGATTTATACTAATTTATGAAATGTTTCCTAAAATGGAAATAACTCTATTTCTAGTTTTGCATTTCTCTTATTTTATATTCTCTTCATTAACATACTTTTATTACATAAAATCCCATGTCGATTCCCAAATGTTGCATATTTAATGAGACGGATGAAGCATTATATTTGAGTAAATAATTCATTTGTTGAGTTATGATTTATATTAAGTTATATTAGTGAAAAAGTCTTGATTGGTTACAAAATCAGAACAAATTAAAAGTTTGGTAATTTATAGGTGAAATCTAAAGCTGGTATGTAAAACCATAATAAGACAAGTAAAACCCTAATCCATTATTATTATTATTAGATAATTAACATTTTAAAATTATAAAATGTGTAATAACAAAATATGTTTGCGTTTTTCTGTAGTTTCTCACTTCTCCATACCGCAGCCGGTTAGTACTTTAACGTAAGCAAAGAGGGAACAAGAACAACAATTAGTTAAACAGATCAATTTAAAGCAATTATCAAACAGAAATGTAATAATATTAAAAGATAATCGTTATTGAGTCTTAAACTTTGCTCCTTTTTTACATATCAAAATATTCACAAGAAGATAATGGGACTTAAAAATAAATCATAAGCATAAGTTCTACGAAATAAATAACTTGCTGTTTTGATTCTCCAAAGAATTCACGAAGACATGATATTCACCGTACTTAATCGTGGAAATTCATGTATGTGTCATAACAACAAGTATAATCTTTTGTTTGGAAAATATTGGATTATACCAATAGAACTTAAACAAGAAAGAGACAAAAACCCAAATATGTGTGGAATAGAAAGGATTTTGAATCCTCAATATATGGAGTAAGGAGTTCGAAATGTAAGCAAGGAGGGAACAACAATTAGTCTATGAACGAAAGTGATGTAAAACAGATCAAAATTTGATCTTCAAAGCAATATTATCAAATATAGTTAAATCTGATACTGTCAAAAGATAATTGTATAGACTTTTAAACTTCTCTCCTTTTTGACATATCTAAATATTCACAAGAATATAATGGGCACAAGGAATGCAAGGAGGAGTTTTGGAATCTTGTGGAGGAGTGATTTGTTTCAAGCAATGGTGTCATGAAATATATGGCCGCAGGGATGAACAGCGACAGCCGTCAGATTTGTTCGCTTGTCCAGCCGTGTGTACAACATCCAGTTTGCACAAGAAACACTTGGTTCTATAACTGAATTTTCTTCAAAACCTACATAATTAAACAAGATCAACACATGTGTATAGGACGTTAATTAAATCTTGTTTACCTTTACATTTTACATGATCATGAGGCTTAGGTTGAGTAATACGCTGCCTTTGTTGAGAGTTTTTCTCATATGGATCGTCCATGCTGTATTTCTCTTGGTTGCTTTTATATTATTGGTTTAGTTGTTTTATTGTTGTTAGAATTCTAGTTTGTTATAGATATGCTTTAACTGGTATTTAAATTAGACTCAAATATGTTTAACCTGTTAAAATTCAGACAACTAATTATTAGGAAGGGGATCCTCTGCTGTGCTAAATGCAGGAGCTGCTGTTAGATATACCAAATAAAATAATCAAATAAAAAATATAAAATAATTTGAATATTGATGTATTATTTTAATATTGTATTAGACACTGCAGGGTGTGCTGTGGCATAAGCCACAACAGAGGATCTGGATCCATTAGTAACTAGTATTTAAAATCTGACAGCTAATTAACCTTGCGCGTGGACCCTTTCTGAAAAGGAGTACTTACAAGATTTATTTTCCTTTTTAAAATACTTTTACATGTACTCTTTTAGTCCGTAATGTTTCACGATCCCTTGTACTACGCATAAAATTAATACTAATATACACTATTATCTTCAACAATAAAATTAAACTAGTGTTAACCCACGTGCAATGCACGACCCATTTTAATTTCTTCATACTTATTTCATATTGTAAAATAATGTTATGAAGTACAAAATAATCTATTTATTCTACATTCTCTTGCTCTAGAGTTTATTTTTTCATCATATTAACCACATAACATTTTATCAATAATTTACTTTAATAAAATAAAATAATTAAATTCTTATTAATATATGTAAATAGTATTCAATAAAGTTAAACAATTTGTAAACTAGACCTCAAACGTACATTTAGCTTGTGATTTTTAATTTTAAAATTTAAGTATCATTTATATTTTACTTATTAATATTATTCCAATTAAAGTTTGTTGAAATATTAAATGAAAAATAAAATATTAACTAAGGTTTATGTAACTATTGAGAATCATAAAATGATAAAAATAAAAAATAAATAAAAATAAAGACAAAAATAAAAATAATTGAAAAGAATAACGGCATTAATATCATTAAGAAAGAGATAATCGTTCTCAAATCAATTATACGAAGCAATCCAACTACGTAATTGATTATTTTTAGTAATGATAGAAATTAAATACTATATATCATTTAAAAAATCTAACTACTCGATATATATCATTGCTAATCCTTTCAAACTTTGAATTCGATAAGCCTCTTATAAATATTGGTGTTTGTCTTTTTCTTGTCATAACTTGGAATTCAATAAGCCTCTTATATACATTAGTTTGTTTTTATCTTGTGGTAATCCACTTTAGATTTTTGTCGATGGCGTTTAAAGTTATATTCAGTGTTTTGATTGTTTTTTGTTTGGTTTTTTCTGCTGGTGCTTATCGTAACGTTTTTGGATATTGTCACTTTAATGAAATTTATCAACTTGGAGACTCGATGAGCGATGTCGGAAATTTGATCAAAGAGTACCCTGTCGGGGCCACCTCAAATTTCGCGAGACTACCGTACGGTCAAACGTTCTTTGAGGAAGCTACAGGGCGTTGCTCCAATGGCCTTTTAATGATCGACTATATTGGTAAAATTAGTATTAATTTGTTTTGGTTAATTCATTTGTTTTGGTTAATTATTATAGTTGCTTTTAATATAATTACAATCATAATTGTTAATATATGATGAACAGCAATGGCGGTTGGGCTTCCTTTGCTTCCACCATACAAACACATGGGGACTTGGTTCGGGAAAGGAGTCAACTTTGCCGTGGCAGGTTCGACTGCATTGTCGTCTGAGGCGTTGACTGCTCATAACGTAACGAATCCGGTGACAAATAGTTCTCTTGGCGTTCAATTGGATTGGATGGACTCTTAATTCAATTCCACCAGCCTTGATGAGATAGGTAAACCATATATACCCATTGTTTTACTATGTACTCTATATTATATATGTAGTAGAATAATTAATATGGAGTATTTGTTTTGGTGAGTATATATAGATCGTTTCAAGAAACTCCGAAGTGCTCTGGTTATGATGGGAGAAACCGGTGGGAATGATTACAACTACGCAATCTTTCAAGGGAAACAAATGAAGGAATTGATAAGCATGGTTCCTAAAGTGGTTGAAGCCGTGATTAATGGAACTAAGGTGAGTTGGCATATTGCCATGCATCAATTAGAGAAACTTGTCATTTTTCAAAATCATCAAACAAAATCATCACTTTTCTACTTTTTACTATTCCTGATTAATATTTCTAATCCAAAATTTTGTATTGTTCTATATTACGTTGGAAAATTATGAGATGATTCATATTGAAGATATATTGCTAAAAGATACATAAAAAATACAAACAAATTTAATTAATATTTTAATCAATTAAAGTATAAAAGTTATGCTTTAGTTTGCTATTTTAGTTATGGTATTGAAAGTTATGAATATGAATAATGTTGCAGAGAGCAATAGAGATGGGGGCTGTAAGATTGGTTGTTCCCGGAAACTTCCCAATCGGTTGCCTTCCGATATACAAAACTGCATTCCATGATGCACCCCTTGACGGCCAAAATTGCGTGACGGAGTTGAATGAATTTGCGAAGTACCACAACGAGCTTCTGCAAGAAGCCATCCTCAAACTCAAACAAGAGAATCCTAATATTGTCATAGTCTACAGCGACTATTACAATGCTTACCTAGATCTCCTCCGAAAGGGAAAAGAGAGAGGATATGAGGTCGAGAAGGCTTGTTGCGGAATAGGAGGGAAATATAACTTCGATTTGGAGAGAATGTGTGGAGGAGCTAATGTCAGCATGTGTGAAGATGTTGATCGACATCTGAGTTGGGACGGCATCCACATGACTCAACAAAGCTACAAGCACATGGCCGCATGGTTAATACCACGCTTCTTTAGTGAACTCGCTTGCTTATTCATCACTTTCTTTTCAATTTCTTGGTTTTTTTCCATTCATTTTATTTTTCGATTCCAAATTTTTGTGCTACTTAATTAAATTTATTATAGTTTGTTTTTGGATATTTTTTTTGCATTACTCCTTTTTTTTCTCATTCCTCTACTATTTACTTTCGGCATGCTCACAAACAATTATAACTAACTAAAGAAATATATTCAAAACTAGGTGTCAGAAGGAATTCTATGTCTATATAGACTCCTATATTATGATATTTTTAGGATAATGACACACTAAAAAATATTTACGGATCTTAGATTGATAGTATTATACTATTCGTATGTCAACTAGTATATTAAGTCTAATTAAGAGTCAACGTCAAATTTAAGTTGATTTTTATGATTTAAATTTAGTGATTGAATATTTCAAATTTAAACACACCTCATTTTGATCAAACTTCATGATTTAAATGGATATTAATCTATTTTTAAATAATTAAAATTTTATTACTTCAAATTCAATTACATAAAATTATAACTAAAATATATTTTGACTTCCATTATCCTACCTTATGTGTTCTCTCTAGCGGTGGGTTACTATAAGTTTGAAAGTGTAATTTGGAGGAAATAAAAAGTTTGACTAAAAAAGAATATAGAAATAGAGATGACAGTTATTCCCGTTAATGGGTTTCCTTTATCACAACGCAAAGCAACGCCGCTCAGAATTTGGTTTAAGAAGAAAACAAAACCCCTTTTCTTCTTCAATTGCTAAACCTAAACTATATATAATCCCTCGCCATCTTCATTACTTTCCCTTTTCCTTGAATATCATTGCTTCTTCAACTTAATTTGTTGGCAATGTTAGGAGAGGAAGAGGCATTGAATTTGAATCCATACGGACATGGAATTGCATGGGTTAGGTCATCGATGATCGGAAGAGGGAGTTTTGGGCCGTCAAATCCGCGAGCTTGGATTTGTGCATTGCGATTTGAAGCCTCAAATTGGGAAGGAACTCCGATGTACTTGTCTCCCGAGGCGGTCAAGGATCACGTGCAGGAGGCTCCGTCCGATGTTTGGGGCGTTGGTTGCATTGTGCACGAGATGCTGACCGGGAAATCGCCATTGAAGGGGAAGGAAGAGGAGCTTGAGATTCTGAGAAAGATAGGAGAAGGGCGTGAAGTGATTGAAATCGACAATATTGGAGTATCAAAGGAGGCTAAGGAATTTCTCAAGGGCTGCTTTGTTAGGAATTATTACTTCAGATTCACTTGTGAAATGCTGCTGCTACATCCCTTTCTTCAAGGTTTAGTTGTTTTATTGTTGCTAGAATTCTAGTTTGTTATAGATAGGCTTTAACTGGTATTTAAATTAGACTCAAATATATTTAACCTATTAAAATTCGGACAGCTAATTATTAACTAGTATTTAAAATCTGACGGCTAATTAACCTTGCGCGTGGACTCTTTCTGAAAAGGAGTACTTACAAGATTTATTTTCCTTTTTAAAATACTTTTATGTACGCTTTTAGTCCGTAATGTTTCACGATCCCTTGTAATACACATAAAAATAATACTAATATACACTATTATCTTCAACATAAAATTAAACTAGTGTTAACCCACGTGCGATGCACGACCCATTTTAATTTCTTCATACTTATTTCATATTGTAAAATAATGTTATGAAGTACAAAATAATCTATTTATTTTACATTCTCTCGCTCTAGAGTTTATTTTTTCATCATATTAACCACATAACATTTTATCAATAATTTACTTTAATCAAATAAAATAATTAAATTCATATTAATATATGTAAATAGTATTCAATAAAATTAAACAATTTGTAAACTAGACCTCAAACGTACATTTAGCTTGTGATTTTTACTTTTAAAATTTAAGTATCATTTATATTTTACTTATTAATATTATTCCAATTAAAGTTTGTTGAAATATTAAATGAAATAAAATGTTAACTAAGGTTTATGTAACTATTGAGAATCATAAAATGATAAAAATAAAAATAAAAACAAAAATAAAAATAATTGAAAAGAATAACGGCATTAATATCATTAAGAAAGAGACAATCGTTATTCTTGATAATCTCAAATCAATTATACGAAGCAATCCAACTACGTAATTGATTATTTATAGTAATGATGAAATTAAATACTATATATCGTTAAAAAAATCTAACTGCTCGATATATATCATTGCTAATTATTTCAAACTTCGAATTCGATAAGCCTCTTATAAAATATTGGTGTGTGTCTTTTTCTTGTCATACCTTGGAATTCAATAAGCCTCTTATATGCATTAGTGTTTGTTTTTTTCTTGTGATAATCCACTTTTGGTTTTTGTCGACGGCGTTTAAAGTTATATTCAGTGTTTTGGTTGTTTTTTGTTTGGTTTTTTCTGCTGGTGCTTATCGTAACGTTTTGGGATATTGTCACTTTAATGAAATTTATCAACTTAGAGACTCGATGAGCGATGTCGGAAATTTGATCAAAGAGTACCCTGTCGGGGCCTCCACAAATTTCGCGAGACTATCGTACGGTCAAACGTTCTTTGAGGAAGCTACAGGGCGTTGCTCCAATGGCCTTTTAATGATCGACTATTGGTAAAATTAATATTAATTTGTTTTGATTAATTCATTTGTTTTGGTTAATTATTATAGTTGCTTTTAATATAATTACAATCATAATTGTTAATATATGATGAACAGCAATGGCGGTTGGGCTTCCTTTGCTTCCACCGTACAAACACATGGGGACTTGGTTCGGGAAAGGAGTCAACTTTGTCGTGGCTGGTTCGACCGCATTGTCGTCTGAGGCGTTGGCTGCTCATAATTCATACATATACAATCATTATAATATATTAACGTAATTCAAACTAGTGCCTCAAACCAAATAACTCCCCGATAGTAATGGCAATGATAGTAACAGCATTACTTTAAATTCAATTGATTTATACTAATTTATGCAATCATTATAATATAATTAAGGGTTTTTGGCTTTTTAAACCAAAACCTTTTCCCGAATTCAGGTTTTTCCCATGAACTATAAGATTTGTTTTTAAAACCACGAACTTTCATTTCGTTAGGATTTTTCCCTGTCGGGTCAACGACGAAACCCGGGTTGTCTACATGTCAATTTTAATCCTATTTATCACTAAATTGATTACTTGTATCCTATTTAGCATAATAATACATACAGTCACATTTATTACATAACAAATGACAATTTTGAATAAACAAAACACAACTTTAACATTTTAAATTATGCAATTCGGGTAGGGGTGAGCAAAAAATCCGAAAACCGAATATCCGAACCGATCCAAACCGAAAATTTAAAATTCGGTTCGGTTTATTCGGTTTTTCGGTTCGGTTCGGTTTTAAAATTTGGAAAATTTCGGTTTTTTGGTTCGGTTCGGTTCGGTCGGAAAAAAAACCGAAAAACCGAATTATATTTAATTATTTATTTATATTATATATATATATATATATATATTTATTATTTAATCATAATCAAAATGAAGCCCTAAATTGAAACTTGAAACCCAACTTTGTGAATCAGTTTCAAATCTGCCGTTCTCCTCTCTCTCTCTCTCTAACAAATCTGCCGGTCTCCTCTCTTTCTCTCTAACAGATCCGCCGCTCTCTTCTCTCTCTCTAACAGATCCGCCACTCTCCTCTCTCTCTAATCCTAAATCCCTCCACCAATCCACCGCCAACTCCAAGCCGTCGCCTGGCGCCCCTCCATCGGCCAGCTCCGGACTAACCCCCCTCCAAGCCGTCGCCCGTCGCCCCTCCAACTCCGACCCAACTCAGAAGGTTTGTCTCACGCACCACGCAGACGCCTCTCCACAACTTCACACTGTTGTCTCCACAGCTTCAATTGAAGACATTTTGATTGATGTTTTTTATTGGAATGTGGATTGTATATTTGTATTTGTTGGTTGATGCCTTGATGGATTATGGATATTATCAATGTTTTGGATTGTAATTGTTGAAACTTTCTTTCTGTTTTTTTTTTCATTTTTTCAGTTTAAAGTATTCGGTTTTTTCGGGTTTAGGTTTTTCGGTTTTTTCGTGTTTTTATATAATTTCGGTTTTTGACACATTACTTTAAATTCAATTGATTTATAGGAACATATATTAAAATATCAGTATTATTTAATTATTCATAAATTATACTCTATTTAAATAGAGTTGTAACGGTAGTGACTTATTATATTTGAATATAGTTATTGATTGCAAATATTTAAATTCATACCCTAAATTCATAAATATTCATATTTATACTCAAAATTTATAAGTATTCAAATTGAGGACAAAACTCACTTTTAATTTATAAGTATTCAAATTAAGGACAAAACTCACTTTTTATATATATATAGATATTGATTAGTGACGTTGTCTCTATATAATCTTTAGTTGTTTCTATTCAAAAGTAAACAATTTTTCAACATATATATGAAAGGAATAGTATTAGGTTAAGTGGTTAAGTCAATGACGAGGGACATTAGTATATGATATAGCAATGAAAGAATTCACAATTAGATAAATCACTCGTATTTATTATTGAAGGACAACGTCTCACAAATTATTATTTTTAGATTTCTATATTGTATATAATAGTGAACATACATTATTAACGGTATACTACTTTAAGTACTTTTATGCTCTTGGTTTTTCAGCAATCCAAGTTTAAATTATTTTTAATTATGTTCTTGAATGAAATCTGAAAATGATGTGGAATGAATACATCGAATTTTGTCAAATAATTTGTAATCGCTCGGACATTGACCGTTAAATTCCTACGAAGGTATTGAGCTTAGTTTGGATTTGACCTTGAAGCTTCAAGCTTTGGCATTCCTCTTCATGAAGAGAAGATGAACGCGGTTGAAGTCGAAAGTTGTGTAGTATATATATTGGTGGAGTTATTGACGGTTTCTTCAACTGTTGGCCGAAACGTGGGCTTTCTACATTTCCCCCTTTTTTATAAAACTATGGCCCAACTAATATAATATTACCCTCAACTCTCATCTCGTTGGAATAGTTTACTTATACTTTAGCAATTAAAATATTAATAAATATTATTTTATTTCATATTTTATATTATAAATTAATTTCAATAACGTTATAGGCTAAACTTCAATAATATTATATTCCCAAAGTTGGCAGAGTTACAAATAGTATTTGGAAGTCCATGAAATTTAGCGTTAAATTCACATAATTTATTTTTGCAAAAAAATTAATTATTTGCAAATTTCACATAATTTATTAGTTCTATTTAAGAACGGCAATTTTGATTTCGATAAAATATTATTTAAACATGGAAAATAAATATCTATAATGTATACGAATAAAAGCATTAATTGTACTGTAAGGGGGTGTTCGGTTGGCAAGACTAAATCTCATGATTAAATATGTATCATGTTTGGCTCATAAGATTAAACCCCACGACTTAATCTTAGATGGATAGTCTCATGATAATTAGTTATAGCCTCTCCCTTCAACTAAAATAATTCAACAACTTAATTTTAGATGGATAGTCTCATGACTATTAGTCATGACAACCGAACGTCACCTAAAAGGTGAAAAAAAGATGCCAATAGGTACTGACTATTGTTGATCTATGCTAAAACTTGGACTTTCAAAACGGTCACGCTGAAACACCTTTTTGTGGGCTCAAACATTCGAGCTAAAGTTCGAAAATTGGGCTTTCAACTACAATTATTCTAGGCTACCCATTTATATGTACTCCATATTTATTAGTAAAAAAACTAACCGTCGCTCAAATGAAATACTCCCCTCCCTCCCCCCAAAAAAAATATCTAATGAATTTTAACGTAAAATTGACAAAATAAGAGAGAGATAGAGAGAAAATATATTTAAAATATTGTTAGTGGAGAATGAGTGACACGAGAAAAAAGATTTTCCAAAATTAAAAAGTGCATATTCATGTGGGACAGACAAAAAAAGAAATAGTGTATATTCTTGTGGGACGGAGTGAGTACTATGCATGTCACCCACTTATATATACTCCATATTTATTACAAAAACTAGCTTTCCATAGTCTAGTACTTGTATTCCTCACCAATTTAATTAGAATGAGAAAGTTGGATCCAATCCCCATTCCTCCCGACTCCTCCCCAACTAAATTAAAAAAGAAAAAGGATTGTAATTATAAGATTGAAAATGCATCCTAAGACATGGATCATTCTTCATTTCTAAATTGGATGTGGAAGTCTGAAAGGACTTTATGAATTTCCTGATCATCATCATATGACTTTCTTTTTTGTTGTCTACTTGCTCTCGTTTGCCCATTACTCTTTTTTGCTCACCACATATCGCATTACTAAAAGTGTATAGAAAGTTAAATAAAATGCCCCCACTCGTCTCAATAGTTGCCCACAATACTCAATCTTCAACAGAAAAAAAAAATATAGTACTCCACATAGATACATCATATGTGCATCATATTTATTCAATACATTCATGAATTCTATGAAACTCTTTTTCCTATTTCCTTTTGTTTTGCTAATGTCTTCTTTGAAATCCTTGTTTTCTTTATTTGTTGTTTACCATGAATATGGCATCTCCATTAGGTGATAAGTAGGGTAATGAAGTGTAAAATTATGCACTACATAGTACATTCCCCACCCACCCACATAGTTATCAAAATCTTTATCACCCAATTTTTGGGGTTATCAGTCTTTAATAATAGTAATACATTTCATAGTCTCTTGTTTCTTCCCATACCAAGACATTGATTTCACTTATAACGTAGAAACATGCATGTGCCTTAAATACTGCTCACTCTTGGTGATGCATTGCGGCCTGTTGTAAATTGTCCTCACTACCTTAACATGTAGTGCAAGCTCGTGTTGTCAGTCCTGTTTACTGCAAAGCTTTTGAGCCTTTTCACTATAATATGAAAACAACAAGCTTCCAAGCAAGAACATGTCATATATATAAATTTCATTCATGGTTAATAAAGGTTAAAATCTCCCTCGTGCCTATATCTATCTTCTCCTCCTCCATGGATAAATAACTATGTCCTCTCTATGACTCTATCTATTTTATTCCTTCACTCAATTTTGTGTCTAATCAACGCTTGCATTTATAATCAAATCCAGCCACAATTGTTTTTCCAAAATCTCAATTTGTAACTCGTTATATACCTTGCTTAATTTTGTAAGGGCAATCCAACAATAACCAAAATTTTCGACAAGGAAAGTGTTAGGCAAATTTCCAGTAACTAGTAGAGAGACACCTTATTACTACAAGATAGAGAAATGCATGTAATTATACAACTATCATAATTAATTTTTAAATAATATTAATAATAATTGTAATAATAACAATAATAAGTATAATTGTTTGGATTTTGAACCTATATTAATTAAATAAATTCAATTAACTAATTGATTTAATAAATGAATGAATTAACTATTTTAATAATTGAAGTAAGATATTTTAATTAGTTACA
Source organism: Salvia hispanica (assembly GCF_023119035.1). Taxonomy (NCBI): domain Eukaryota; kingdom Viridiplantae; phylum Streptophyta; class Magnoliopsida; order Lamiales; family Lamiaceae; genus Salvia; species Salvia hispanica. The sequence goes on from NC_062967.1 coordinate 47,954,502, forward strand.
CAATAATTATAATAATAATTGTTATTATTATTTTATTGATTTATATGATCGTATTATATTAAAATTTTCTAAAGAAGTTATTTGAATGACATAATAATCACAACAATAAATACTAATATATAATATTATTGTTATAATTTAGTATACGTAATATTTACAATTTTAAAATTACTTGAATCAAAAGAATTATATTATGATAATACGTCATTATTAGTATTATTCATAATTAAAATGATCACATAAAACTTATCTTGGTAAATTATTAATTAATAACATAATATAGCAATAATGAATAATAAAATTATTTTAATTATAGTTATTTAAAAAAACTAGGAAATCAGAATTGTGAAAGATTATGCTACTACTCCTATCCTTATTTTTAGGATTCTGATTACTTTTTCAGATTAATTAAAAATTAAAGAATCAAATTATTTTTCTAGACATAATCTTACTATGTTTCAGATGCTTTAAGTGCACATTTAACATGGCCGCGTTGTGAGCGAGCTGCACTGGACCAGATACGCACCCTTCATGTCATAAGATAAGATAATTAGACCTCCGAGGGAGTTCTTGTTTAGTTAAAAAATTAAATCATAAAAAATTAACTTCACTTAATTATGAACTAAAATACAGTAGTCCTAGTTTTTACATTTTCGTACACCGTACTTGATGGAAATTAGGCCATCAAGGATGACTTTAAAGTATATAGGTTATAATTGAAGCCTATATAATATTAACCGGGCTGGGTGATCAATTGATAGCGTAATTTAATGCTTTTTAACCTTATCACGTGGCTATTTAACAACCTAATCAATTCAGTAATTGTTGTTTAGGCATAATAGCACACTTTATAGTTGTACAATAAACACAAACATAAACCTCTAAAACCAACTAAACGCGTTCCTTAAAAGTAAGCCAGAATTTACCAATCCCACACCCAAATCGGTCAAAATTTATCCCCAGTTTTTAGCCAACTGCTACATTGGTTTCTCCCTTATTTCTCCCTTATTTCTCCCTAACTTAAACCTCTAAAACCAACTAAACGCGTTCCTTAAAAGTAAGCCAGAATTTACCAATCCCACACCCAAATCGGTCAACCGTTATCCCTTTCCCACTCACACGTATGTATATATATAGTCTCTCTCTCTCTCTCAATATATATATATATATATGTAAACACACACACTATCGCATTCGCATCACAAACACAGAGTAAACTAAACCCATTTTATTTGATACATCAATGGCGGTATACGTGGAAGAAGAGGAGGTGTGGAAATGTCCAAAACACCCCTCGAAGCGTAGGCGCAGCGGCATCTGCCCCACCTGCCTCCGCGATCGCCTCGGCAACCTCTGCCCCATCTGCCACAACTCCCGCCCCTGCCCCTGCTCCGCTTCCTCCTCCTCCTCCTCGTCCTCCTCCTCCTTCAGCCGCGTCTCCAACCTCATCGAAGGCGAGCCCTCCTTCCGCCGCTCCAGATCCCTCGCCGTCCCCTTCTTCCGCAACACCGCCACCGCCGCAACGCCGTCGTTTTTCTCCTTTTTAAACAGAGGCAAGACGAAGAAGAGCGAGGAGCAGAGTGTGGAAGTGAAATTGGAGAGCAATGATCGGATTGAAGATTACGTGAGGATGGTGTCGAGATCTAGATCCGTCAACGCCGGCGGCGCCACGTCGGCGATGGCGTCGGGGATGTTCCGCCGACGCGATGAACCCGGGGCGTCGCCGGCGAGGGGGAAATTCTGGCGTTTTCCGAGTCCGATGAAGGTGTTTCGGAGATCCAAGACGCCAAAGGTTGTCGTTCAAGATCGATCATCGCCTTTTCGGAGAGGTTGATTTTTATTTTATTTCACCTAATTACTATTAACATGTTTTTCTTCAACTACTAATTATTGAAAAGTATAATAGGAGTAGTATGTGTGAATATCTCTGAAATAAAGGTTGCTTTGGCTACGTGGGAATATGTGTGGAATGCAGACTAATTTGTGATCTGGATGTCAAAGGAATACAACTAATTTTTGATATGTGTATGACTTTAATGGCACTTCAATTGGTCATCGAAATTCTTCAACAGGTGTAAACTTTGACTTACTTTACATTAACATGTTATGATGTTATTCTTTTTAATTTTATTATGAATTAATGTTAATCTCATAACTCCATGATAGTTACGTTGGCTTTTCGGTCCACCTAAAAGTTCAACTTTTCAATCCGGAAACAAATTTACAGTTATCATCATCATCATTAAAATTGATACTGTCAAAGAAATAGAAAAATAGGAATATTTGGTCATAGAGAGAAATGCAGGGAGAGAAACTACCTAAACAAAATTGGAGGAAAGAATATTTTTAAATTGTGGAGTATCAATTTTGTTAATTCTTGATTCGTATATTCGACTTGCAATTCTAATAATGAATAAAATTGAGAATATGTACTAAGTATTCAACATGAACGATGTTAAATTTGACATATTTTTCTCCGTATCTAAACAAGCGTTTGGTATGATGAAAATAATCAATAAGATTTTAAAGATGGTAATCAAGAGACTAATATGGAGGATTCTTTTTTATACAAGGAAGTAATATCAATGATATTGTCAATCTATTCTATATTGCTATCAATTACAATTCAGTCTAGTTTTGGTCGTAAATAATCATCTTTTCAATAATCTGACATAAGATTGATGGGATTATAAGACGATTAAATAATAGGAGTAGTATATCAATCCAATTTTTTGGTCGTAAGTAATCATCATACTAGATTATTAGAGTACAAGTCAAATTATCTATTATGTGACAAATCTTGCAAACCAAGCTTTTAATTAAATCGAATTTTATCAATTAAGTTTAGTGGTATAAATTTGTCAAATCCGTATATATCAATATAATGAAGGAGATACTCATTATTCAAAATCAATGATCTTTCCTATCAAAATAAAAACAAAAACATCAATGATCTTAAATTAGAAATTGCTAGATTCCTAGCTATGTCGTCCAGCAATAAGAGTAAAGACTAATTATGGCAATTATAAAATCATTAAGATGATTCCAAGTCACATATCGCTGTCGAGACATTATCAAAATTTATACTCCTACTAGTTTTAAACGTATTTAACTGTGTACCTGTCATGAAATACCAAATCTTGGACTCACACACTCTAATTTTTTTTTATCATATACTGGCTAGTTTAGTAAGTCAAATAAGGATACATCATGTCATAATTGTCAGCTGACTGCATATCTTCAATGTTAGTTAGATTTTTGCTTATATTTGTGAGTTGTGACAGGCTAAATACAATGATTAGTAATTTAGTGATGCACCATCTTGATAAGAAGTGTTATAATTAATTTCGTATATACATGATTTAATTGTATTTCTTTGTATGTTTGCAATGCAATTTTAAATTGGATGCTACTTTAGATTGTATGTTTGAAATGCTGTTTATATTGGATTTTATTTATGGATAATCTATGTTTCCGGTGTCGACTCAATAGGATAAAACGATGCCGGCCATTTGTAAAAAAATAAAATACTTTTGCTTGATATGTATTAAATTTATTTTGCTTGATATATTTGCATAAATTGTATAAATACAAAATAGAAGTAAAATGTTTAGGGGGTGGCTTAGGGCGGGTTATAGTCCGCCTCATTGCAGGTGAAAGTGGTGAAGGATAAAATGATGACGTGGCGGTGCATAGGGCGTCGCTTAGGACGGGCTATAGTCCGTCTCACTGTGGATGCCCTTACTTTTTTAGTAATAAAAGTTCTATTTTTAGCATTACAAATAAAAAATATACATTATAACATTTAAATAGTAATTTCTTATACAAATAACTACGGCAGTGTCAGTATCCTTTTTCTAATACATACTTATAAATTTACCAATTTCTTTTAATATAATATTCATTCTATACCAAATTATCAATTTATTTGACAAAATTCATTAAAAAAATCTAACGCAAGTATGATCTCAAGCTACATTATTAATGAGTATGTTTGCGTATTACTTATTTCATAGTATAAAATATGTGATGATGGGATCACGACCTCAGAATTAATGTCTCATTTAGCATAGCTATATTTAGATTTGGACGAGGCGATTCTTGTTATTATCAATGCAGCCTACAGAAAAGGGCTTAGCACATGCAAATGTTTGTTTCTTATTAAGTGTAAACACCAATAGATATGACATCACAGTTAGGTAATAAATCTAATCGAAACTATAGTCACAACTATATCTCTCCCAAGTTTATCAAATTCATCATAGATTATATATCAATTATACCTCAATTTTTACTCATAAAAGCTAATTTTTTTAAAGTAAAGTCTTTGGCTTTCCTGATAATTACGGTGAATAAATAGAAAAATCATCAATATTGACTTGGATGCATGCTCTGGTCAAAGATTTCCCAATTATTAAATTTGGGGAGAAACTGTCATATACTTTTTGCGTCTCCGGTCACTACTGGGAACTAGTATTTCCTCCATTTTTAGTAGTCTCTTTTTTTTAATAAGTAAATGCTAACATTTTGACGAGAATGCGTCAAAATGTTCCATGTTTCTTTGTTTTACACTACTTTTGCCCATAAAAATAATAGATCAAAGTATACCTTTAAAATAAAGAATTTGGAATTAATAAAATTAGTAAAACAAGAGATACATAAAAGTAAAAAAATTATTAAAGTACAGGAAATTATATTAATACTGAAAAGTATAGTAATTAAATTCGGAATCGTGACAAGAATAATAGATTTTGGGTTGAGTTTAATTTATTGGACTATCAATTCAATTAAACTGACAAAAGAGGTCCAAATTAATTGAAAGTCAAAATTTGGGGTCAACTATGGGATCAAAGTCAACAAATTTTCATCCTTGTTGTTTGCCACATCAGAGACACCTCTACATTTTAATTCACGTCAATTACTCCTTATTACATGTCCTTTTACCGTTATTACTTCATCATATTCATACCAAATTTTTATTTGTTTTACTCCATGGAATTAGTAGATAGTTAAACTAACCAAATAATTAATTAAATAGAGTACAATCTTGGAAAGCGACGTCGAAATCAAAAAAATTATTGATTGATCTCATCTCGAAGCACACGATTGAAAGTGTGGGAACAAAACACACATGAACGTTCGTATATATGTAGTGTTGATACAACTTTACACGTGAAGTTGTTTTCTTCTCCTTTGGCCTTATGCCCTTATCTCACACTCTAAGATCTCTCGACTTTCTACAAATCTTTGAGGCTGCATGCATTGAATCCACCCGCACCTCTCCCTCTCACACCTTTTCAAACATTCTAAATTCTGACCAATCACAATCTCGACACGTCTGCGCGCCACCTAGTACGCCGCCGGAAGCTTATAAGGCCGAGGAGGATTTGAGAAGATCTCTCCGACATACTACGTCGTAGTAGTGAGTAAATTATTTGTATTTGAATTTTAAATTTGATGTTACTATGATTGCTATCTATCTTGGATTCATCATTAGCTTTCTTTTTGTTTAACTATAATTGTTGACGAAGCATTAAATGAGTATTGTGAAGTGGTGTATTCAATCAAATATAATTATAGAGAGAAAAAGAGAAAATGAGGAGATAAAATAATTTTGTAACAGTAATTGACTAGACACGTCACATGATAATGTGTCCATGCCATTGAATTTTTATTCATCTTTTCGTAGTCATATTCTAAAGAACTAAATGCTCCTAACATAAATTAATTACCAAGGAGTTAAAACATGCTGCAATGATAAAATTTGATTTAGTTCACTATAAATTAATTAGCAATTCATAATGATTACAGAAATTTAATTTGTTCAACTTAAGAAGTAAATTATTAAATGGCTCCGAAAACTGTCAAATCTTACATAAGAGTCCATTTTTGCCCCAAAATTTTGCACAAAAGAACCTTTTCGGTCCTAAAGTTTTACCTGTTTCAAAGTGAATAATATATCTATCCTTGGCATTTTGAGGCAAAGGAGAAATATAATCTACAAATTCACAATAATGAAACAAAATCCACTGTCTTCACGTAATTATACTTCACTTTCCACATATTGACCTTGAATTGGGAATTTTCCTGTGATTAGCTTCCAATAATTTATAATTTGGATATGATGCGATTTTTAGGTTAAAAGAGTAATAGAAATTAAGGAATTTACCACAATTATTGACATTATATAACTTCAGCGTACATTTCATTGTCTCTTTAATATGGCTTAAGACTATCTGTATCCCTGTCTCTTATCCGTCTCTTAACCGTCTCATCTCTTAACTATTCATGACTCCACTGTACTTTTCAGCTCATCTCTTAACTAAGAGACAACACCTGCATCCCTCCATCTCTTAACCATCTCTTAACTATTCATTCAATTTCATTTTATATTTTTAATTCCAACAAATTCAATTAATAAAAACACACTTCATTAAATAAAATAAAATAACAATTTAAATACCTAAAAAAATAAAAAAGACATAATTTCAAAAACTAGAAATTACAAATTGCACACTTAAACTCAAATAAAAAAAATGGAGGCAAAGAAGCAGAAGAAGGAGTTCTCTAGTGACGATCATCTAACGGTTGCCAAATTTTACCCAAATGTGCTCCATTAGATCCTCCTGGAGTTGGGCGTGGGCGGTAGAATCATGTGTCCTTGCCCGAATAGACAACCGCTCTTGCAAAGAAGGATGCACTCTCGTTCGAGGCGGACTACTTGCGGTTGAGCTTCCCGGGGTTTCAGGGTCGAACCAATTTCCCGCCTCATGTCCTTCGTCGGCGACGATCATGTTGTGCAAGATTATGCACGTATACATGATGTCGACCATATTCTCCATAAACCACTGTCGAGCCGGGACTTTTATAATGTTGAATCAAGCTTGGAGAACCCCGAACGCTCTCTCCACATCCTTGCGAGCAGCCTCTTGCTTCTGCGCAAGATAGTACCCCATTTTATACTGGCGATTGTTAGCGATGAAGTTGATGGTCGACGCTTTAACATTCAGAACTTCAGCGAAGAGGTCGGAGTTGTTGAGCACGTTGACGTTGTTGTTCGAGCCGGGGACCCCGAAATACGCATGCCAAATCCATAGCCGGTAGTCGGCGACGGCCTCGAGTATAACGGTGGGGTGGGTGCCTTTGTGGCCGCTCGTATATGACCCCCTCAACGCCACAGGGCAATTCTTCCATTGCCAATGCATGCAATCAACACTCCCGAGCATCCCGGGGAATCCGTGCACTTGTTCGTGAAGTCGGAGCAGAAACTGACAATCTGCGGTGGTTGGCTTCTTCAGAAATTTGTCGATGAAGGCTGCCCGGACGCCTTTGCAGAAGTTCAACAAACAAAGTCTCCTAGTGGATTCTCCGACATGCAGGTATTCGTCGAACGAATCCGCCGTTTGTCCAGTAGCAAGCTTACGGATCGCCGCAGTACATTTCTAGAGCATCGTGTGGCTAGGACGACCAACAGCGTCGAACCCTTCTCTGAAGTACTCTTCCCATCCCGCCAATGTATTCGCGATATGAAAAAATAGCGCGCGTGACATACGGAAACGGCGACGGAAGTAGATATCTCCCCATACCGGGTTCGGACTGAAGTAATCACGTTCCAACCTTGCGGCGGCTTCCTCCCGGTTACGATGGATGTAAGTTCGGCGTCACCTTTGAGGAGGCGCGACGGCTTCCTCCTCCCTATGTCGATCTTCTTCTAGCGATTCTTCCATTATTCGATGCATTTGCTCAAATGGATCCATAATGGATTAAATTTGGAAGAAGAAAAAAATAAAGAAATGATTTTATAGAAGTGATTGGAGTGGAAAGAAAGAGAGATGAGAGAATAGATGTGTGTTTGTGTGTAAAATGGAGAATGGAGAAGAGTATTTATAGAATTAAAAAAAAAATTAAAATATGACCGTTGAATGGTCATATTACTTGTTTTTTTTTAATTTTTTTTTTTCGAAAAATTAATATTTTTTTATAAAAAAATGAATTATGACGTCATAATTCCGACGCCCACTCGTGGGTCGGCGAGTGGGCATCACGCCAGCCGCCCGCGCGCGCCACGTGGCGTCGGGCGCGTGTCTTGCCGGGACGCGTCACGCGTCGAGACACAGCCCGTCTCGTCGGGACAAGACGGATCCCGCATCACTGTCTCGATGCCGTCTCGTCTCGTCTCGACGAGATCGAGACCGCATCGCGCAGCGATGCGGATGCCCTTATTCATCTTGCTAGCTATAGGTTACTAAGGTCAGATTTACTCTTCTGTTTCCATATATATCTCCTACTTGTATGTTTGGTTGGATTCAGAATTTCAGATGTTTCACATTCACAGCATTAGACTATTATAGTCTATTCCGTTGTAAGCAAAATGAGATTCACAAATTTTAGTATACACTATATATCAATAAAAACAGTAAATGAAATGAATGAAGGAAAAAAATTACTTTGTGTTTACAATTTAACGCGGATACAAATCACTGATCGTTGCTTCATTTCTGGAAAACTCAGTTGCTTTGATCTCATCGTCGCTACTAGGCACGAAAAACCCCGGTTGCAAAGGCACCGGGAAAGTGGAAGACAAGCTTTGAAGCATCACCACAACCGAAGCCATCGTCGGCCGATCACTTGCATTTTCTTGAACACACAACAAACCGATATGAATGCATCTCAGCATATCATTCCGAGAGGCCGAAGCAGACATCAATGTCGGATCGATCATCTTATTCGCTGTCCCCGCACGCCAATTTCTCCAAGCCTGAAAATTACTAATGATTTTACCAAATCTATGTTGATGTTTTAACTACTATAATCTATGAGAAATTTTCAACTTACAAAGCTAAGCATGTATTCTACATTCTCTCCATTTTCTACATCCTTGAAAGAGTTGTTGCTCTGTCCGCTGATAATCTCCAACACCAGCACTCCAAAGCTAAACACATCCGACTTCATTGAAAAATGTCCGTTTCTTGCATATTCTGGTGCCATGTACCCACTGCCAAAAAGAAGGCATAATAAAAGAGCAATTTTAACTTGATTGTTTAACATGATGAGTGGACTTACTAGGTTCCAACTATTCTGCGTGTATTGGCTCGTGTTTCATCCTGTGTGAATAATCTTGCCATACCGAAATCTGAGATTTTAGGGTTGTTGTCTTCATCTAGGAGCACGTTGCTCGCTTTAAGATCACGATGAATTACACGAAGCCGAGAGTCTTCATGCAGATAAACAAGTCCTTTGGCGATGCCCTTTATGATCTTGAATCGGTTGTCCCAGTTAATAGCCAAACGCTTCATTGGATCTATTTCTCAACAATATACATATTATACATACAACAATTTTTAGTTAACAGAATTAGGATGTTTTTTATCATGTGGCTAAAATGAATGAGGGAATTACCAAAAACAGAGCAATCTAGGCTCCCATTTTGGACAAATTCATATACGAGAAGCCTCTCCGCACCTCGTAGTGAAAATCCCAACAATCTTACTAAATTTCTGTGCTGAAGCTTGGCCATCAACACCACTTCGTTCTTGAACTCCAATTCTCCTTGCTCTGAGTTTCTTGATAACCTTTTCACTGCAATTTGTTGGCCTTTCCGAAGTGTTCCCTACATAAAATTATAATAACATGTGTAAAACTAAAAGAATGAATAGTTTGCTAGTATCTTTTATCGTTACAAATGGATAATTGGTTAATAAGAGATTCTAGTATATTATAGAGTCAATGGTATAGATATTGGAAATCAAATGCCTAGCTATATTTAATGAATTTAGGGTAATTTCGATACAAAGAGACTTAAATGTCATTTTGAACTTGTTACAACTCGAGCATAGTACACCTGATATTCTGATACGAACTGAGATTGCTTATACAATCATACAAAAACAGTGCAGGTTACTATTGGTAGTTTGGTATGAATAATTCTTTTTCTTACCAACTAAATTGGATCTATATGCTAACAGGGAAAACTGCATAAAACTAAGAGTGATTTTAATTTGATGGCTAATATTTGATTTTCAATTTATACCGTCTAATTTTGGAGTTATATAATACAAGTAGGTTTTAGTATTTACCTTATAAACTGCACCAAATCCACCTTGTCCAATTTTATGAGTATCGGAGAAATTATTGGTGGCAGTTACAAGATCTTCAAAATCGAAAATAAGGGACTCTTCTGCGCTTACATCCTCCTCCTCATCTAATCCTATATAAAATAGTTAAACCACATAAATGTGTTAAAATGTAATTATATGTTAGAAACTGTAGTAATACGCATCACAAGATTGATTAAAAATTAAACCAAAATAATTGGATTACTTTCTAATGTGATGTGCTCTGTTTTCTTCTTCAGTCTCTTTTTGACATAAGTGCCAACACAAGCAGCAATAAGCAGAGACGCAACAATTGGAACAAGAATAATCATCACGGTTCGGGTGCTATTACCGTCGTCGTTTCCTGCAAAATCCACGTTACAAACTCCTTTACATATAGGCAAAATTTTCATACAATACATATCGTTACATTCTTGAATTAAAGTGATCCAATCACCGAAACTTTTTGCTGAAATAAAATGACGAGCACTAAGTGATACTAGTATTTATCTAATCACTAAAACATTTTCCAATACACTCCTAAAACGACAGGGCAAAATCAACCATTACCCTTATTTTTATCACATAAGTGAAACAAAAAACTCGTATACATGGATTATTTCAAAACTATGTACTTGTATAATCGGATTTCAAAAAAATTGTTTGACTATGTAAAAGAAAATTAATAATATAGAAAAGGTTAATGTAAAGTGGATCCAACTTATTTTAAAAGAAAAAACTGAGACATTTAATGACTGACGGAGAGAGTAATAAACTGAGCTTATCGACAAATTACCTGGCGATGACTGTGTGGCGGGAGCCTGCAGCGGAGGAGACAGGGGCGCAGCTATCATCGCTCGAACTTGCTCGATCCGACTAATATTATAAAAGGGAGAGAGAGCAATAGTATATTCAAGATAACAGCCGGGCATATTCACAACCATCCGTACCCTGTTATCACAACAGAGCAATTGCTCCGCCCTGATCAGGCAATTGGAGCAGCCCGGCGCCGAGAGGTCCGGCACGCACTGCACCATCGCGAACATCGTCAGAAAATCTGGCGCCGTCCCATTCCCTGCCGCGATCTTCATCAGCGGCCCTCCCGCGGCCGCCTGGCCGCGAAGCTCCCTGAGCAGCACGCGCAGCTGCTGGTTGAACTGCTCGGGGCTGCTCAAGTTCTGGACGCCCAAGGAGCGGACATAGTATGACTGAGCTCCGGCGCCGGCGGATATGGGCTGGTCGGAGTAGCGAAGAGTGCACGCTTGACGGAAGAAGATCCCCTGTCTACGGTTGGGGCAGAGAGACTGGAGAAGTGGGTCGATGGCTCCTCGGAGGCAGCTGCGGCATTCCTCTAACTGGAAGTCGGTTCGGCAGAGCGCGGTGGCGTAGACTCGGTCCGGGGCTTGGCCGGCGGTGGCGTTGTAGTAACCGTTGTCGGTGATGTTTGGTGGGAGGGACGAGACGAGGGAGATGAGGTTGGCGCTGTATGTGCTGTTGGCGGTGTAGTTGCTGCCGAAGCAGCCGTAGATCTGGGCTGTTACAGCGGCGGAGAGGTTGGTGAGGATGGCCAGAATCAAGAGGAGACATGTTTGACTACTCATTGTCGTTTGAGATTTGTTTTAAAATTGGGAATGGGAAGAAATAAATAGACCAATAGCAGACAAGTTGGTTTATATAAGGGCTAGTGGCAGAAATGCATGCATGCGATGTAACAACGAAATATCCTTCTAATATAAAAACTATATGTAGCCCATAACTGATGTTACAACTTACAACTTGGTGCGGAGAATTAAGTAGAATTAACCTTTACATGCTATTTGCCAATAATTTATATTTATTCTCTGTAAAGTTAGTTTCCATTTAATCTTAATACTATTGTAATCAATTAATTGTAAATGATACTCCACTAGATTTACATAGTTTCGCTGCTTATTGAAAGTCATATATGTTCCAAACAAAATTTGGGCCTAAATAATTTTCAGTTTAATATGGAGTATTTATTAAATTGTGATATTTCTAGAAAAAAAATTAATATGCTTTCACAAAAGCTGAGATTTATTCTCACTTTAGAATAATATATCGAATGGCTTGAATTGTTTGAAATACATTATACATTCCTATTTATTTATAGGACTAGAGAAGTAAATGTGCCTAGGGACTTATGAACTTGTGAGTCTACCATAATAATTATACCCTAAAGGTACTCTTTCCCACGATCTTGAGACTCTCAAATTATCTATTTTCTACGGAATCTTCCACATTGTGGATGCCTTATTAGCTTCTACCTCAACCAAACACCCTTTTAGTCTATCAACTGCTAGCAATAGATTATGTTAGGAATGTGATAGTGAAAATATAATTGTAAAAGGATGTCAACAAACAGTCAAGATGTGGGTGTAATTGCAAATTATTAGCAAAAAATAAAATAACGCATGTTAAATAACGAATTTTGATTAAAATGATGATGTGTCAGGTGGATTTTTAGTGCTGATGACGTGACAGAGAGAGAGAGTGGCTAGCCTGTAGCTAGCCTATGGCTGGCCTAAAGCCATTGGAGATGCTCTAAGTCTATAACAATGAAAGGCATTCAAGCCTTCTGAAAAAAAGAATGAAAGATATTTGCGCATCTTGTCCCTATAAAATAACACCCAACAAAGATGTTTAGGCTTTGCATGTTCTTACACATGAACGAGAATGTATTATGTACTCATGAAGTAGTGGATGTGGGTGGGTTTTCATAAAATATAAAGATGTAACACCGCTAGCGTCAGAGCTCCCGCAAACTGGACAAAGCAAAATTTCAACAAAAGACTAGGAAGAGAGAAAGCTTGACAACTTGAATATTGTGAATGTAGAGATTTTGGTATCTTGTATGCATGGACTTGACAACCATTTAATAGGTGTAATCAACTGCATGAGGTTATTGAGGTTAACAAAACTTAAGTCTGTCATCATTGCTGGAGTGAAATGACCACGTTTGCTTCACCTCGTTATATTGGCGATGTGGCCACCTCTGACTACGGACCAAGGCTCACAACCTCGACCTCTGCATCCACGAGGCGAGGCGAGGCAGCGGCATGCGTGTGAGGTTTACCGCCCATCTTTGTCCATTTTAATTATTATATGTAATAATTTAGCCTCTTAAATATAAGATTAATGAAGGCTCTAAAATCAATGTGGGATAGTTAATACACGTACTACCTCCGTCTGTGAATTAATGCACAATTGAAAAAAATAAGAAAACGAATAATTAAGAAGAGTAGTTAAAAGTATTGTTAGTGGATAGTGAGATCCACATTATTGTTAATGTTTAATATATTGTAATTGCTTAGTGGTATAAGTTTTAAATAAATTAATAAATATGGCCATATGGTAATGAGTTGGGGACAACTTTCCATAATGAAACAAATGCCACTATCTTCACAAAATTACACTAGTAATTCACTTTCCCCATTTTAACCTTGAACTGGAAAATTTTCCTGTGATTAGCTTCCGACAATTATATTCCAAATTCTGTAAAAAGCAAAGATTAATAGTTGGGAAAGATTATGGTGCTAACAGAAAAGAGAAACATAAATGAATGAAGCAACAAAATTAAATTTGTGCTCGAAACAATTTAACGCGGATACAACTCACTGATCGTTGCTTCATTTCTGGAAAACCCAGTTGCTTTGATATCGTCGTTGCCTCTAGGCACGAAACCCCGGCTGCAAAGGCATCGGGGAAGTGGAAGACAAGTTGTGAAGCATCATCGCAACCGAAGCCATCGTTGGCCGATCACTTGCATTTTCTTGAACACACAGCAAACCGATATGAATGCATCTCAGCATATCATTCTGACAGGCTGAAGCAGACATCATTGCCGGATCAATCATCTTCTTCGCTGTTCCCGCAAGCCAATTTCTCCATGCCTGTAAAATACTAATGATATTACCAAATCTATGTTGACATTTTAACTACTAAAATGAATGAGAAATTTTCAACTTACAAAGCTAAGCATGTATTCCACGTTCTCTCCATTCTCCACATCCTTGAAAGAGTTGATACTCTGTCCACTGATAATCTCCAACACCAACACTCCAAAGCTAAACACGTCTGACTTCATCGAAAAATGCCCGTTTCGTGCATATTCTGGTGCCATGTACCCGCTGCCAAAAAGATGGCATAATAAAAGAACAATTTTAAGTAAATAGTTTAACATGATGAGTGGACTTACTAGGTTCCAACTATTCTGCGTGTATTGGCTCGTGTTTCATCTTGTGCGAACAATCTTGCCATACCAAAATCTGAGATTTTAGGGTTGTTATCTTCATCTAGGAGTACGTTGCTCGCTTTAAGATCACGATGAATTACACGAAGCCGAGAGTCTTCATGCAGATAAACAAGTCCTTTGGAGATGCCCTTTATGATCTTGTATCGGCTGTCCCAGTTAATAGCCAAACGCTTCATCGGATCTATTCCTCAACAATATTCATATATATACATCAATTTTTAGTTAACAGAATTAGGATGTTTTGATTAAGTGGCCAAAATGAAAGAAGGAATCACCAAAAACAGAGCAATCTAGGCTCCCATTTTGAACAAATTCATATGCGAGAAGCCTCTCCGCTCTTTGTAGTGAAAATCCCAACAACCTTACTAAATTTCTATGCTGAAGCTTGGCCATCAACACCACTTCGTTCTCGAACTCCAATTCTCCTTGATCTGAGTTTCTTGATAACCTTTTCACTGCAATTTGTTGGCCATTCCGAAGTTTTCCCTAAAATAAATTCTTGCATAAATCAAATTATAATAACATGGGTAAAACTAAAAGAATGAAGTTTGTTATCTTTTATCTTTACAAATTGATAATTGATTAGTAAGAGATAGTAGTACATTTTAGATGTTGGAAATCTAATGCCTAGCTACCTCCTTAATTTTCGTGAATTTTAGGTAATTTCAATACGAAGAGACTTAAATTTAAACTTGTTGCAACTTATATGAATAAGAACTATTCGTTCTAGTCGTGGCGAACATAGATTGCTTATACCGGTCATACTGAAACAATGCAGGTAATTTTAAATTGATGGCTAAAATTTGATTTCACAATTTATAACGACAGACTAATTTTGGCGCTATATATAACAAGTAGGTTACAATATTTACCTTATAAACTGCACCAAATCCACCTTGTCCAATTTTATTACTATTGGAGAAATTGTTGGTGGCAGCTACAAGCTCTTCAAAATCGAAAATGAGGGTGCTTACATCTTCCTCCTCATCTAATCCTATTTAAAATAGTTATAAAAAATCCTATTTAAAATAGTTAAACCAGATAAATGAAATAGAATATGTTAGAAACTGGAGTAATACGCATCACAAGATGAATAAATAAATGAAAATAACTGGATTACTTTGTAATGTGATGTGCATTGTTTTCTTCTTCAATCTCTTTCTGACATAATTGCCAACACAAGCAGCAATAAGCAGAGACGCAACAATTGGAACAAGAATAATGATCACTGTTCGAGTGCTATTACCATCGTCGTTTCCTGCAAAATCCACATTACAAACTCCTTTACATGTAGGAAAAATTGTCATTTAGTACCTATCGTGAATTCGTGACATCTTTGGGATAAAAGTGTTACAATCACTAAAACCTTTTGCTAAAATAAAATGATGAGTACTAAGTGATAAGTAGTAATTACCCAATCAGTGGTACATTTTTTGCAGTACACGCCTCAGGACAAAATCAACCATAACCCTTATTTTTAGAGCATAAGTGTAGCAAAAACTCAAATACATGGCACTATTTCAAAACTATGTACTTCCCCGTCCCAAATATATGTGAATGAATTGAATTAGAGGAATGTGAGGCCACTTGCCAAAATTAGTAAAAATTGAAATGCGACATTTAAACTATAAAGGTGAAATGAGACTGTTAATGACCGAATGACGGAGTATTATTTACCTGGCGATGATCGTGTGGTGGGAGTCTGCAGCGGAGGAGACAGGGGAGCTGCTATCATCGCTCGAACTTGCTCGATCCGACTAATATTATAAAAGGGGTAGATAGTATATTCAAGATAACAGCCCGGCATATTCACAACAATCCGTACCCTGTAATCACAACAGATGGATTGCTCCGCCCTGATCAAGCAATCGGCGCAGATCTCCATCGATAGATCCGGCGCGCACTGCACCATCGCGAACATCGTTTGAAAATCCGGGGCTGACCCATTCCCCGCCGCGATCTTCACCAACGGGCCTCCCGCAGCCGCCTGGCCGCGAAGCTCCCTGAGCAGCACCTGCAGCTGCTGGTTGAACTGCTCGGGGTTGCTTAAATTCCGGATGCCCCTGGAACGGACAACGTATGGCTGAGCTCCGACGTCGCCGGATATGGGCTTGTCAGAGTAGCGCAGAGTGCACGCTTCTCGGAATAAGATTCCCTGTCTCCGGTTGGGGCAGAGCGACTGGAGAAGCCGGTCGATGGATCCTCGGAGGCAGCTGCGGCATTCCTCTAACTGGAAGTCGGTTCGGCAGAGCGCGCTAGCGAAGGCTCGGTTCGGGAATTGGCCCGCGATGGCGTTGTGGTAACCTATGTCGGTGATGTTTGCTGGAAGGGACGAAACGAGTGAGATGAGGTTGGCGCTGTATGTGCTGTTGGCGGTGTAGTTGCTGCCGAAGCAGCCGTAGCTCTGGGCTGTTACGGCGGCGGAGAGGTTGCTGAGGATGATTGCCAGGATCAAGGGGAGACATGTTTGACTACTCATTGTCGTTTGAGTTTGGTTTTAAATTTGGGAATGGGAATAAATTAAGTAGACCTAGCTCAGACAATTAGGGTTTTTTATAAGAGCTAGTGGCATAAAAGTATGCATGCGATGTAACGACGAAATATCCTTCTAATAGTAGAAAACTATATGTAGCCCATAACTGATTGGTGCGGAGAATTAAGTAGAATTAACATTGCAGAATTAACATTTGCATACTACTCCCTCCATCCCCGATTAATTCTCACTCTTTGACCGGACACGGATTTTACGAAATGTAAAGAAAAGTTAGTTGGAAAAGATCCACTTATTTATATTGGTTTTATAATAAAATGTGAGTGAAATGAGTTAGTGGAATGTGGAACCTATATACCATTTATGGTAAAAATGAAGTGTGACAATTATTGAGGGATGAACCGAAATGGAAAAGAGTAACAATTAATCGGGGACGAAAGGAGTATTTGCCAATAATTTATATTTACTCTCTCTAAAGTTAGTTTCCACTTTAATCTTACTATAATCAATTGTAAATAATACTACTAATATTTAAATAGTTTTGCTGCTTATTGAAAGTTATAAATAATTTTCAGTTTAATATATAGAGTATTTATTAAATCGTGATATTTCTAGAATAAAAATTAGAGTGAACTACGTAAAAAGTCTCTTACGTTTCTCTTTGTGTCACTGCAGGCCCCTAACAAAAAAAAACATCGCAACCGTAACCTTAAACATAATCACATATCGTGTTTTTTCTGACTATATAGTTCTTAAGCCCTAAAAGGGCATTCTAGTCGTTTCAGTGAACCGCCTGACAATGGCGGCCTGCATGCTGCGACTTCTACTGTTCATGACACAAGTGATGGTTGACGATTGGACATATTTAAATATAAAATATTAGTATAATTTTGTTGTCTTTATATATTAACATACATGAGTTCTAAATCAAATTAGTCTTTATAAATTTTAGTGAAAATAATTTAATATAAAAATAGTTTTTAGTGTGCTCTATTTTTTTCACTTTCTATTTGATTTTTTTCACTATTTACAAAAAAAAATTGATTTTTCTCTCCAATATTACTCTCTCCGCCTCTGAAAATTTGTCACCTATTTCCTTTTTCGTCCGTCCCTAAAAATTTGTCACCTTTCACTTTTATAATTTTTGGTAGTGGACCTCATATTCCACTAACTCATTCTCACTCACATTTTATTATAAAACTAATACATAAAAGTAGGACCCACATGCCACTAACTTTATCAACTCGAGTACATTTTTTAAAACCTGTGCCATGTCAAATGGTGACAAATTATGGAGGACGGAGGGATAAAAACTGTTATTAGTTTATACTAATTGATTAATTAGGGTAATTTAAATTTATATTAAGCATCTAAGCTATTTAATCAATATTAGTTATCACACTTTATTTGTCTATAAGAACAATAACTTTTTTATACTCCATTATGATCAAATTTTTTTATCTATAAGAACGTAAACGTTTTTCACAAAAATCACAAAAAAAATTTATTTGCAAAAGCAACGAATTTTAATTATTACAACTTTTATGCATAAAATTAAAAAAAAATCACAAAATTAGATTTTTATTCACACAAACTTGTATTCACTAGAATTGTGGAATAACTTTATTCATTCGCAAAAAAGTTAATTTTCGTTCACAACTTCTATTCAAAAAAATAACACCATCCAATAGAACAAAATTAATTAATTAAAATAATACTAACTTTTATCTATTAAACTTATAGTCACTTTTGTTAGAAAATAATATTACTAAATTTTATTTACAATAACAGTATTTTACTCGAAAAAAGTAGTAATTTTATTTACAAGAATAATAGAGTTTATTTACAAGCATAAAAACTTTTATTTATTGGAGTAATAATTTTTATTTCTTAGAATTATAACTTTCAATTTAAAGAAACACTTTTTATTACAATAATTCTTTTATTGACGAATATAGTACAAGGCATTGGAGGTCTGCAGTGTAGGTGTACAGGTTTTGGTAAGTTGACTAAAATGTCCCTGAAGGTATTTGGGCATTTTGGTCCAAAATATGGCTACAAATATACGATATGTGATTATGTTTAAGGTTAGGGTTGTCTGGCGATATTTGGTTTTTATTAGGAGCATGCAGTGACAAAAACGGAAATATTAGAGACTTTTTATATAGTTCACTTGAAATATTAAAATTAAAAGGCTTTCAGAAAAGAAAAGCTGAGATTTATTCTCACTTTAGAATAACATATCAACTCCCTCCCCCGTGTGTCCCCACCCATAGGACGTGACGAAACTTCCGCATTGCTGATGCCCAAATTAGCTTCTAGCTCAACCAAACACCATTTTAGTCTATGCAACTGCTAGCAATAGATTATGCTATATAGGAATGTGATAGTGAAACTATAGTTGTAAAAGGATGTCAACAAACACTCAATGTGTGGGTGTAATTTCAGATTTTTGCTAGTTGCAAGAAACATCGAGGGTCTCATTGCACATTAGGGCATCCGCAACGCTATCTTTTATCCGTCTCTTAACCGTCTTATCTCTTTACTATTCATGGGCTCCACTGTACTTTTCATCTCATCTCTTAACTAAGAGACAACACCTGCATCCCTCCATCTCTTAACCATCTCTTAACTATTCATTCAATTTCATTTTTTATTTTTAATTCCAACAAATTCAATTAATAAAAAACACACTTCATTATAAATAAAATAAAATTACAATTTAAATACCTAAAAAAATAAAAAAGACATAATTAAAAAACTAGAAATTACAAATTGCACACTTAAACTCAAATAAAAAAAAATGGAGGCAAAGAAGCAGAAGAAGGAGTTCTCTAGTGACGATCATCTAACGGTTGCCAAATTTTGCCCAAATGTGCTCCATTAGATCCTCCTGGAGTTGGGCGTGGGCGGTAGAATCACGTGTCCTTGCCCGAATAGACAACCGCTCTTGCAAAGACGAACGCACTCCCGTTCGAGGCGGACTACTTGCGGTTGAGCTTCCCGGGGTTTCAGGGTCAAACCAATTTCCCGCCTCAGGTCCTTCGTCGGCGACAATCATATTGTGCAAGATTATGCACGTATACATGATGTCGACCATGTTCTCCATAAACCACTGTCGAGCCGGGGCTTTGATAATGTTCCATCGAGCTTGGAGAACCCCGAACGCTCTCTCCACATCCTTGCGAGCAAACTCTTGCTTCTACGCAAAAAGAGACTGCTTTTCGTCCACAGGCCTGTTGAACGTCTTCACGAAGGTTGGCCACTTCGGATAGATGTCGTCGGCAAGATAGTACCCCATTTTATACTGGCGATTGTTAGCGACGAAGTTGATGGCCGACGCTTTACCATTCAGAACTTCATTGAAGAGGTCGGAGTTGTTGAGCACATTGACGTCGTTGTTCGAGCCGGGGACCCGAAATACGCATGCCAAATCCATAGCCGGTAGTCGGCGACGGCCTCGAGTATAACGGTGGGGTGGGTGCCTTTGTGGCCGCTCGTGTATGACCCCCTCAACGCCACAGGGCAATTCTTCCATTGCCAATGCATGCAATCGACACTCCCGAGCATCCCGGGGAATCCGTACACTTGTTCGTGAAGACGGAGCAGAAACTGACAATCTACGGTGGTTGGCTTCTTCAGAAATTCGGCGGTGAAGGCTGCCCGGACGCCTTTGCGAGAAGTTCAACAAACAAAGTCGCCCAGTGGATTCTCCGACGTGCAGGTATTCGTCGAACGCATCCGCCGTTTGTCCAGTAGCAAGCTGACGGATCCCCGCAATACATTTCTGGAGCGTCGTGTGGCTAGGACGGCCAACAGCGTCGAACCCTTCTCTGAAGAACTCTTCTCGTGCCGCCAATGTACTCGCGATATGCAAAAATAGCGGGCATGACATACGGAAACGGCGATGGAAGTAGATATCTCCTCACACCGGGTTCGGACTGAAGTAATCACGTTCCAACCTTGCGGCGGCTTCCTCCCGGTTACGGTGGATGTATGTCCGGCGTCGCCTAGGAGGCGCGGCGGCTTCCTCCTCCCTACGTCGATCTTCTTCTAGCGATTCTTCCATTATTCGACGCATTTGCTCAAATGGATCCATAATTGATTAAATTTAGGAGAAGAAAAAAATAAAGGAATGATTTTATAGAAGTGATTGGAGAGGAAAGAAAGAGAGATGAGAGAATAGATGTGTGTTTGTGTGTAAAATGGAGAATGGAGAAGAGTATATATAGAATATAAAAAAAAAAAAAAAATTAAAAATATGACCGTTCAACGGTCATATTACCGTTTTTTTTAAAAAAAAATTTTTTTAATTTTTTGAAAAATCTGATTTTTTTTTAAAAAAAATTGAATTATGACGTCATAAATCCGACGCCCACTCGCGGGTCGGCGAGTGGGCGTCATGCCAGCCGCCCGCGCGCACCACGTGGCGCCGGGCGCGTGTCTCGCCAGCTCGAGGCTTGCCTCGCCGGGACGCGTCGGGCGTCGAGACATCTCGTCTCGTCGAGACGAGACGGGAGCCGCAACGCTGTCTCGATGCCGTCTCGTCTCGTCGAGACGAGACCGAGACCGCAACGAGGCAGCGTTGCGGATGCTCTTATTAGCAAAAAAAAGTATGGCGCATGTTATTGGTCATTGCACATTGGGGGGTTTTGGAATTTTGCACCTAGTGTACTTGTGATTTGTGAACCACTGTCTATAACCATGAAAGGCATTCAAGCCATGTGAAAAAAAGAACGAAAGATATTTACGCATCTTGTCCCTATAAACTATTCCATCCGTCTCATTCCATGTGAGATATTTCTTTCGGACGCAGGTTTTTAGGAGTGAAAAAAAAAGTAAAGACAAAAAGTAGGAGAGAGATTAAAGTAAGAAAGAGATAGAACGTTACTTTTTGTCACAAAAGGAAATGTCTCACTTATAGTGGGACGGCCTAAAAACAAATATGTCTCACTTAAAATGTGACGGGAGGAGTAACACCCAACAAAGATGTTTAGGCTTTGCATGCTATTACACTTGAACGAGAATGTATTATGTACTCAGCTGAAGTAATGAATGTGGGTTTCCACAAAAAATAAAGATGCAGCACTGCTAGCGACAAAATACCATCGAACTGGATAAAGGCATAATTTCAACAAAAGACTAGGCACTGAGAGAGAGAGCTTGACAACTTGAATATTGTGAATGAAGAGATTTTGGTGTTTTGTATGCATGGACTTGACAACCATATTAATAGGTGTAATCCCCTGCATGAGGCAATTGATATTAACACAACTTAAGTCTGTCATGATTGCTAGAGTGAAATTACTCCACCGGGGGTTACAGACATTACACGCGCCACTCAGGGACGCGTGCTCGAGTTGAACCTGGACAGACGTACCTCACGTCTAGATTCGTTCACAGATGAGGACTTCTATATGTCAGTCACGTTTGCTTCACCTTGTTATGTTGGCGAAGCGGCCATCTCTGACCATGGACCACGGCTCACGACCTCGGCCTCTGCATCCGCAAGGTGAGGCAAGGTAGTGGCGTGCGCGTGAGCTTTACCACTCATCTTTTGTCCACTTTAATTATTACATGAAACAATTTAACCTCTAAATATATGAGGGCTCTAAAATCAATATGGGATAGTTAAAACACATATTCCGTCCCATAAAAATATGTGTATTTGAAATGACATGAGAATTAATGCATAATTGGAAAAGTAAGAGAGATGAGAAGAAAGTTAGTTAAAAATAGTGTTAGTGGATAGTGAGATTCACATTATTGTTAATGTTCAATGAGTTGTAACTGAGGGTCATAATGGTATAAGTTTTAAATAAATTGATGTATATGAGTAACGAGTCAGGGTCAACTTTCCATAATTAAACAAATGCCACTGTCTTCACAAAATTATACTACTTCACTTTCCCCATTTTGACCTTGAATTGGAAAATTTTCCTATGATTAGCTTCCCACAATTGTTCCAAATTCAGTAAAAAGCAAAGATTAATCGTCTGGAAAGGTTATGGTGCTATTATATCTCCTACTTGTATGTTTTGCTGGTTGGCATTCACAAATCACAATAGTTTAAATTGACATTCATAGCATGATACTCTTTTCCCTTCTAACAAAATGAGATTCACAAATTTTACAATGTATCAGTGAAACAATAAAAGAAATGAATGAAGCAACAAAACTAAATTTGTGTTTGAAACACGTGTGTTCACACATGTTTAACGCGGATACAACTCACTGATCGTTGCTTCATTTCTGGAAAACTCAATTGCTTTGTTCTCGTCGTCGCTACTAGGCACGAAAAACCCCGGCTGCAAAGGCACCGGGAAAGTGTAAGACAAGCTGTGAAGCATCACCACAACCGAAGCCATCGTCGGCCGATCACTTGCATTTTCTTGAACACACAACAAACCGATATGAATGCATCTCAGCATATCATTCCGAGAGGCCGAAGCAGACATCAATGCCGGATCGATCATCTTCTTCGCGGTTCCGGCACGCCAATTTCTCCAAGCCTATAAAAATACTCATGATTTTACCAAATCTTTATTGATGTTTTAACCACTCCTAATCAATGAGAATACTTGAACTTACAAAGCTAAGCATGTAGTCTACATTCTCTCCATTTTCTACATTCTTGAAAGAGCTATTACTCTGTCCGCTGATGATTTCCAACACCAGCACTCCAAAGCTAAACACGTCGGATTTCATCGAAAAATGCCCGTTTCGTGCATATTCTGGTGCCATGTACCCGCTGCCAAATGTACATATGATATATTTTCAAGCTACCGAAAAGAAGGCACTATAAAAGAACATTTATAACTTACTAGGTTCCAGCTATTCTGCGCGTTTTGGCCCGTGTTTCATCCTCTGTGAACAATCTTGCCATACCGAAATCTGAGATTTTAGGGTTGTAGTCTTCATCTAGGAGTATGTTGCTCGCTTTAAGATCACGATGAATTACACGAAGACGAGCCTCTTCGTGCAGATAAACAAGTCCCTTGGCGATGCCCTTTATGATCTTGTATCGGCTGTCCCAATTAATAGCCAAACGCTTCATCGGATCTATTTCTCAACAATATAAGTGCATATATATATACATCAATTTTTTAGTTAGCAGAATTAGGATGTTTTTTATCAAGTGGCCAAAATGAAAGAGGAAATTACCAAAAACAGAGCAATCTAGGCTTCCATTTTGAACAAATTCATATACGAGAAGCCTCTCCGCTCCTCGTAGTGAGAATCCCAACAACCTTACTAAATTTATATGCTGAAGCTTGACCATCAACACCACTTCGTTCTTGAACTCCAATTCACCTTGCTTTGAGCTCATTGATAACCTTTTGACTGCAATTCGTTGGCCACTCCGAAGTTTTCCCTATAGAATTCATGCGTATATCAAACTATGCACTATTGCAGTTTTCCATAATTCTCTTGAATATGAAAATTTGGTTTAAAGTTTAAACTATCTATTATAAGATGATTAATCCCAAATTTTGCCTCTAGATTAATGGTATTCATATTTACGTACCTTATAAACTGCACCAAATCCTCCTTGACCAATTTTAAGCCTATTGGAGAAATTGTTGGTGGCAGCTACAAGCTCTTCAAAATCGAAAATGAGGGACTGCTCTGCGCTTACATCCTCCTCCTCATCTAACCCTATTTAAAATGTAAATATATGTCAGAAACTAGCATGCATCATAGTCACATGATGATTTAAAAATAAACAAAAATAATTGGATTACTTTGTAATGTAATGTGCTCTGTTTTCTTCTTCAGTCTGTTTCTGACATAAGTGCCAACACAAGCAGCAATAAGCAGAGACGCAACAATTGGAACAAGAATAATGGTCACGGTTCGAGTGCTATTACCATCGTCGTTGCCTGCAAAATCCACATTACAAACTGCTTTACATACAGGCAAAATTGTCATTATAAGACATTTATTGGTGGACGGGCTAAAAGGGGAAAACTGAGACATTTTGATGGCAGACGGAGAGAGTATTAAACTGAGTTAATCGATGCATTACTCGACGATGACCGTGTCACCGGAGGAGACAAGGGCGCTGTTATCATCGCTCGAACTTGCTCAATCCGACTAATATTGTAAAAGGGTTGGATGGAATATTCAAGATAACAGCCTGGCATATACAAAGCAATCCGTGCATTGTTACCACAACAGAGCAATTGCTCCGCCCTGATCAGGCAATTGGAGCAGCCCGCTGCCGAGAGGTCCGGCACGCACTGCACCATCGCGAACATCGTCTGAAAATCCGGGGCTGTCTCGTTCCCCGCTGCGATCTTCATCAGCGGCCCTCCCGCGGCCGCCTGGCCTCGAAGCTCCCTGAGCAGCACGCGCAGCTGCTGGTTGAACTGCTCGGGGCTGCTCATGTTCCGGACGCTCCCGGAAAGGACACTGTATGATTGAGCTCCGACGCCGCCGGATATGGGCTCGTCGGAGTAGCGCAGCGTGCACATTTGTCGGAAGAGGATTCCCTGTCTCCGGTTGGGGCAGAGAGACTGGAGAAGTGGGGCGATGGCTCCTCGGAGGCAGCTGCGGCATTCCTCTAGCTGGAAGTCGGTTCGGCAGAGTGCGCTGGCGTAGGCTCGGTCCGGGGCTTGGCCGGCGGTGGCGTTGTAGTAACCGTTGTCGGTGATGTTTGGTGGGAGGGATGAAATGAGGGAGATGAGGTTGGCGCTGTATGTGCCGTTGGCGGTGTAGTTGCCGCCGAAGCAGCCGTAGTTTTGGGCTGTTACGGAGGCGGAGAGGTTGGTGAGGATGGCCAGGATCAAGAGGAGACATATTTGACTACTCATTGTTGTTTGAGTTTGGTTTTAAAATTGGGAATGGGAAGGGGAAGAAATTAGGTAGACCAAATTCAGACAAGTTGGGTGGCGAATATTGCATGCATGCGATTTAACAACGAAACAATTTTATAAAATCAATATGTAGGTCAAAAGTTACTTATATAAAAAAAGACTATGTCGGTCAATAGTTGACCTTAAATAAAGACAATATATAGGTCAATAGATGATCTTATATTATATCAACGCGGTGTGTAGAATTAAGCAGAATTTTAATATTACTTTTAATAATTTTCAATTTATATTTGTATAAAATGCCGTAAACAGGACTTTCACTTACTGAGTCGTCGCTACTCACTCGTCGCATTTCATGAAGAAAACAAAATAAACATTGTACACAAACTCAGTCTCCCAAAATATCACCAGTATTTATTCAGATTTCATTGTATCTTTTCCTCCCAATTATTACTCATTCTCTAAAAATATTGAAACTTCATTGTATCTTATCCCCTCAGGATCATTCTCTTAAAATATTGATATTTTATCTGTCCACAATTTAAAATTTCATTTTGGCTTGATGCTTATTTTTAGAAATTATTTGACTATAAAAAATAAAAGTTAGTGGTAGAAAAATCTCATTTTATTGTCAAACTCCCATTTTGGGTTATGTTATAACTGTAAAACTAGTTTTAAATGGAAAATGCATAACCATAATCATTGCTAGATAACACGAAAATTTTGTGTTATGGTTCATCTATCTTGTGAGTATCAAACATATTGCATACGAAATAATTAATGAACTAAAAACAAACTACTCCCTCCGTCCCGCCCTCCGTCCCACTTAAGATGACACGTTTTCCTTTTTAGTTTGTCTCAACTATAATATCACATTTCCTTTTTTGGTAACTTCCTCTCTCCAATTAATACACTCATGACTCAACCACTTTTTCTCACTCCTATTAAAATATTCATCTTTCTTTATCTCTCTAGTTTAATACTTACACCCACCTTCTCTCTCCAATTAAACACTTTAACCAATAATTCCTAAAACCCCGTGCCGGCTAAGCAATGTGTCATCTTAGCCGGGACGGAGGGAGTAATAATGAACTCCGTGCTATCTGACAATGACCTTCCGTATTTGTGATTGCTACATAAATCAAAATTTCAGACTTTTGTTAGTTGCAAGAAACATTAAGGGTCTCATTGCAGATTATAGCCAGAAAAACAAAGGTACAGGTTACGGTATAACTTTAGACCGATAAAGTAGCTTACGACTGAATGAAAAGTAGACTTATGAAATCAAAATGAAAACAGCAAGAAGGCGAACTCTTATCATGACTCTGGATAAATTTGTTAGTTATTGGAACTTGATATAATTAACATTACTCGAATGACCTGTCGAGAATGATGCAGGTTTTATACCAACTAAAGCAATGTGTATAGATGAAACAAAACCACTAACCTAACTCTGCTACAACTCTCCACCCTATAAAGGTATCAAATGTTTGTACATCACTCACCAGTAATCCTCTCTAATCCAAGTGCTTTGGATACTGGATACTGGATACTTCTACAAGTATTTCCTCTGTATTGAACAAAAAATGCAGCTCTGCAAAAGCAACAACTGAAAGTTAATCATAACGCTAGAATAATAAACCTTCATCGATAACTAACTTTATCAGCAACAGGTCTGATTGATTTCTGGAAATATACGAGTTTGCTGCAACCAACAAGATATGATATGCAAGACATACCCACTTCTTTGGTCTTCTTTACTCAGAAATTCTCTTGTTTCTTGCCTCTGCTTTCCAATGCCTTCGGCTGGATCCATTTGCTGCACTATTATCCGAATTTTGAGTATTTGAAGGATTTAATAGTGGATTTTCTTGATGGCCGCCACCATCCACAAAGGTTGCTGAACTTCCGCTTGAAATTACAGTGCCACCATTATTCAAAGGACATGTGTCTGAGTTCTTGTGCATATGGGCTGTCCTGGCATCTTTCTTCCAATCTCTCTGACAATGAATACGGGTCAAGTAATCTGGGGCAATTCCGCTTACTGAAATATCAACTTCCAGAGGTACAGATAGAAACTCAGTATGCAGCTGCTGATAATGCATAGGTGTTGATTGATCAATACTTGACGCCTTCCTTAGATCAGCTTCTTGACGCTTACGAGCTCTATATCTACGTTGCCTCTCCCTATTCTTCAAACGACGAACCGAAATGTCATCAGGACTTCTAGCAGCTTCTTTTTCATCATGATGTAACAACAGAGAACCATCCATCCTGGAATAACCACAAGTAAAATACAGGTTAGTAAGACATGTGTTTCAAAAGAACATCAAGTAATTTCCAGCCCAAAACAGCTTTCTCTATAACCCAAGCCTTTTGAAGAAAGTATCCTTCAGTGCAGGGATTTCAACCAGGTTGACTCTTGATTGCACAATTTACTTCATCCATATTGATTTTCAATAAAATTTTAATTCAGCAATGAACAAATAAACTGGGTTTATTTGTCTGTAAGCAGTCACCACGCGTAAAGGGATAAAAGGCACAGAAACGTAAAAACTGTTCCAATTAGAGGAACAATATATAGGTGTAATGGAGACTAGGAGATCCTCTCATATAGGAACATATAAGTTTGTAGTTTCTGAGAGAATGAGAGTTTGGATGCATGTCTAAATTAATAACCAAAGTTAGTTCCATGGCGAATATACTTTGGAAATCCTTTAAATTTGAACCTGAGATGTATTCAACAACAAAATGTAGATCAGATTTTCTCCTTGAAAGATGAAGAATTATAGCTTCTACTAAGGAACTCATACACAATATTTACAACTCATCTGACCAGCTAGGGAGGGTAGGCACTTAAAAGAGAGAATTTTTCCAAAGCTCCTTATCTTTTAATAAAGTATGTTTGAGCCTATAAGAAACAGCAAAGCAGACCACATGTACACTTCACATGCAAAATTGCAATAGCTACAACACAAATATAGATGACCCAGTACTTTAAATCCACCAAAAGGTAAAGTTTACAGTTAGAAAAGAGGGTACAATGAAGGTGGTCATTGGCTGATAAATCTTTATGGAACACTTTTAGCAATGCAGCTCGGCAGTAGACATATTCAGTTGACAAGAGATATTATTGAGCAAGAAAGAAATAAACCACTAAAAGGTAGGTAGCAGTAGATATGGCTTGAAGATACACTAAAACTGATGGTAGCACTAGCATCATATTTTAAACAACCGCTTTTAGGGGAAACTTTCACTAGTAATTTTTTACCCGGGCAGCTCTTAAGATGATTATATCATTCTTGCTATCTTAAACTATGCAGAGCCTCCTTCTCACTCTTTCTTGCAACTTTCTCAATGATGGCCTGGAACCTATTCATGGTGGACTGGAATAACTCCAATAGTTAGTTCAATTGGTGGTACGTATCAGAGGCAGTGCTAGAAATATATCTTGACTTAAGGGGAGCTAGAGTTCGGAATTTTCAGCAACAAAGGGGCTAAAATCAAGATTTCTGAAAAAACAGAAAATCATAAGGTAAGAATCACCTGGGTTTGCATTTAATTATTGTAAATGAACCCTTCAGAGGTTTAAATGATACTATAAGCTATAGAATTCCATATATCACTGCCTTATTATTTTTCAGACAGGTTGTTAGTACAGCTGAAGAGAATTAACTCAGTGGAAGATATCCTATTTCTTCTTTTAGTTCCCAAGTGCTATTGACTTAATGTTAGCCACTTGATTCACTGATTCTAGTTTTTTCACAAACGATACTCCCTTCATCCCTCACAGGTATAGCACATTTGACTTGCATGTGTGAATGCCAATCATAGTAATTGTGCTACACTTTTGAAGGACGGAGGGAGTATTAACAACACCATAAGTATGCGTTGCAACTTGCATGTGTGAATGCCCAGACTGTTAGCATCACACACGATGTTGTCAAAAACGAGCCTGGGGCGCAGGGTGCACGCCGCTTGGCTGGAACTGCCCCAAGGTAGCCAGAGCGAGCCAGGAACTGCTGGGCGAATCTGGGGCGGTTGTGACCTTTCAAATCTTTAAGCATTAAAACCCTCAAATGTCATAAATCTCTTTTTCCTAAATACAAAGAACATATTGAAATCTGACAGAATCCCTTCAAATCTCCAAAAATAATCTCTAACATTCCTTTAAAAACAATGAATGTTCCACAATACAGCACATTGTCACATCCACAATTCTGAATACGGCTCGGCTCATATTCAGCATTCTTCTTCTACTCAAATTCCTCCTTGTTCTTCGAGTTCGACTGAAAATTTTCAAATCCTTCCTCAATTCGACTCACATTCTCCCAGAATATTTCCAGAAATGGAAACAATCCAGTCGAAATTGAGTCATGTTTCGAATTCCACCTGTGACTTTTGTTTATATTTCTAAGGTTACTTTTGTTTTTGTTTCCGAATTCCACCTGCAACTTTTGGTAAGTGTCTTCTTAATTAATCCCAGTGACTTCCACACAGGATTTTCTCTTTCTAGTGCAGAGTAACTGATTTTTGGAACTGTAAGTGCGCCCGAATAGTGAGGCCAGCACCCTGTCGCCTCATGCCACACATGTATCATAATTTAGAAGTTATGGATACAAGAAGATTTCTAGTCCTCTGTGGAAGTCTTTGAATAACCACACCACAACTTAGGGGAATATAACTGACAGTGATTAAAATTTCCAATTCTTCATATAGGAGTTTTCTGTATCAGACTATCAGGATTAATTAAATGTGCATCAAAAACTAGTTTATAATGGCTCCTCCACACATGAATTAATCATTGATCCCTAGATGATTTCTCTTATTAGATTGATCAAGAAACAAAACATAACTGTATATTTTGTCTAACAGGGACAGATAAACTTATACTACTATTCAACATCGATGCTTGTTCAAAACCACCAATAGTCACCAAATAACAAATTCAGAGAGAGCCAGAGACGAGAAATTATCAAACACATCACCTTCACAAGATCCATCACAGTTTCTATGAGGGAATTGCTAGAGGAGTTGAAGTCATGCATTATTAAAAATTAATTAAAGACTGAAGACAGCTAAATGAGCTTTGTTTTTACCATTTTAGCATTACTGCTCAGGCTGGAACACAATCTAACGACGTCTCCTTTGATGATCTTAACTTGCATGCATTCTACAGTAGTATTTTCCAATAATCAAAATCACGAAATCATCAGAGCTCGCACCGGGCCCTACCCTTTCACAGATATGAAGTTATTAGATCTCTGTTATGATCTATTTCGAGCCATTTATTTCCAGTTTAGTTAAGACACATGTTACAACAGCACTTTCTTACCTAAGTTTCTCTTATTTGATATATCATGTAAATTGTCATTTTCCTGAGACTTTCTTCATCAATTCCCTACTTTAATTATTTTCAAATGAATACATAAAGCCAGGCGATAAGCATAATAAATTAATGAATTAGCAAAGAAATGTGTTAATCAACAATAAAAGCTCAGATTCCCCATTTCACAGAGATAAAAATCTTAGTCATGATCTCACAGCAAAATCCGTTCAGGAGGTATACATATACATATCAAGCAACAAATTTAGTAATCAATCGAGATTACATATCTATGCATTGCGTATATAGAAATCACAAAACACCCTAATTCTACAACCACGCCTGCACAAAAAAAAAAGAGAAAAATTTACCTGGTTGAAGATTCCCCGGTGAAAAAAACAGCTACCAGGAAACACCATGAACAGACCGCCGTAGCTAAGCCGGAAGATTGAAGAAGAGGAGATGGACGATCGAGAAATGGGATTGGTGTTGGGCAAAGCTAATTTCAGTTGCTTTACGGAGAATTTCTTGGGTTCATAATTTGATATAGTCAAACTTCCCCTAAAAATAACAAATTCATTTTAATTTAGGCGACTCTATGGTAATCTTACTTTCTCACCAACTTTTGTTGTTTAAAGATAACCTTCGATTTGTTATAAATTTAGGGCTGGCAAAACGTACCGAAATACCGCACTTATCATATCGAAAAAATACCGAAAATACGAATTTTTGGTATACCGCACTTTTCGGTACGGTATGATACCTTACCGGTAGATTAAGGTACGGTAAAGATATGGATTTTGCATATACCGTGCGGTATACCGTACCGTGCCAACCCTATATAAATTACTCCTACTACCGGTATAGGATAAAAAAAATTTATTGATAACTGTGTTTAGGTATGATATAACTACTTGATATTGATATACTCCCTCGTCCCCCATAATTTGTCACCATTTGACCCGGCACGGATTTTAAGAAATGTAATAGAAAGTGAGTTGAAAAAGTTGGTGGTACGTGAGTCCTACGTTTATATATTAGTTTTATAATAAAATGTGAGTAGGAATGAATTAGTGGAATATGGGGTCCACTACCAAAAATGGTAAAAGTGAAAGGTGACAAATTTTTAGGGACGGACGAAAAATGAAATAGGTGACAAATTTTCAGGGACGGATGGAGTATAAATTAAAAAGGGATCCGCAAACTTTGTCAAATTTTCATTTTTGGTTTATAACATTTGAAAATATGTTCGTCAACTTCGATTTAATATCATTTGAGCTACTCCCTCCGTCCCAGTTTTGGAGTCACATTTTGTCATAAAAGTCCATCCCAGTTTTAGAGTCATATTTAGAATTTTTCATGTTTGGTCATACAATTTTACCCATTGTTTATCAAAATTACGTCAAAATGTCATTATCTACATTAAAATAAACCAAAACAAAAATAAAAAACCAAAAAGTCAAAAAAAGGACTCACATTCAACCAACTCACTTCATTTATTACACACTCCACCATCTCACTCCACCATCTCACTCCATTCATTACAAACTCTACCAATTTCTTAAAATCCGTGTCATAACTAAATGTGACTCCAAATGTGGAACAGAGGAAGTATTTTTTTATATAAAAATATCATTAGAGCATCCACGATGGATGCTCTTAGCTAAAAGCAGCTCATGCTGTCAGCTCGACACACAACGAGCTCGCCGTTGATGAAAGACCATGCACTCAGCCTACTCCAATTTAGTTTGATTAGAAGTTCCATCGATTCATAGATTAAATTGTGAACTAATAGTTCCATTACTTCGATTGATGTTCTGATTTTTGTAACATTAATACTATTGGCATTCCCATTTTAGGATTCATTGTTAAATTTGAGGTTGGTTAAAGTGTTCTTCAAACTAATGTTTTGAAAGAATCTAGAAACAAATTTAGGATTCAAATAATCTTGATCGAAGGTATACATGTACAATGGCCGCCAACTAATTGGACTTAGAGCATCTTCAATGGCGGACTTCCCGTCGCCCTTCGGAGAGGCTTTCGGAAGTTCGTCGGGGGAAGGGCGCCATTGTGGCACGGAGAGGAGGACGCGGACGTCCCGTGAAGACACGGGAAGGGCACGGCCTTCGCGGAAAGGGTGGGCGGACGTCCGCCAATGTGGCGAGGCGCGGACGTCCGCCGCGGATGTCCCGTATTTTAATTTTTTTTTTTAAAGCTCTATATATACGGTCCGTTGAACTTCATATCGAAATTTTTCTCGTAACGATTCCATATCGAAATTTTAATTTTGTAACGTAAATTGAATATTTGTGAATTTGTGAATTTTTTTAATTGCGGGAAGGGCGATGAGAAGGGCGGATTGTGCAGTGAGAAGTCCTTATGACGTGGCAGGAGGGTGAGAAGTTCGTATGATGTGGCAGGAGGTGTATTTGGGAAGGGCGTCGGGGAAGTCCGCCCATTACAGATGCTCTTATTCAGGCCGTTGCCTTATTGAGATTAGGCTAAAAATTATGGACCGTGAATAGTATACTATCTGCATATTTTAAAAATAAAAACTTTTAAAACAATATAAGTTTTAATATATGATTGGTAAAGTAAGAGAAAATAAGAGAAAAATTGATAAAGTAAAAAAAATAGAGAAATTTTATAAAATAAGAAAGGAAAGAGAAAAAATAATGAAGTTAATGTTAGTGGATCGTGGGATCACTTAATTGTAGCGATATAAGTGGTAAAGAAATTGATATCTAGGAGTTCAAAGATTTCCTAAAATAGAAAGCTTGAAAGCTTCTATATCTAAGAGATGAATTAAGATGAAACGAGTCCTTATTTTTAAAATAAGGAGATTACTTTCATTTCACGATAATTTTAAATGTTACCGATCAGATTCAAGTGAATCATACTTATAATTTATAAAAGTGATTAATACCACAAAACTGCAAAATTTATTAATGAATACAGTAAAAAATACAAACTTGGATAGAATTTAAAATGTTTAATTTAAGAGAAAACTGAAATTTCATTTTGAATAATGTTTTGACTTTTGAACTAAGCAAGTTATAAAACTGAAATTTCAAAACACAAATATCTGTAATCTATTGCTGATTATATGGATCCAGCTGCTTAATCATTTAACAGTGACAGTAACTGAATGGAATTAAATTGGTGATTGTCAAACGCTGCCTTCAATTCTCAATAAAACTGTCTTAATTTAATCATTTCTTACTTTCGCGTTGACCAACCAAAAGGTTTCACCGGCGATTCTTCAGCTGCAGAAAGAAATTGCTCGTGCTCCACACCATTCTCCCGCAGTTCAAGGTCTCAATTTCGTTTCCTTTTTTTGTTTTCCATTTCCATAAGGTCTGGTCCTTTTTATCTGGGGATTTGAGGGAAAGATTGAGGAGTTGTGAGTTTTTTGAGGTCCCAACGAGGAAAGTTGTCATTTTGTTTCTCTGGGTGAAAGAATCAAGGTTCTGGATTTCAGCAGATAGATTCAGGATTTATCTGTCTTGTTAGTGCTTCTTGGGTTTGAGGCTTGACAAGAAGATCTAGGGATTTTGCTTTGTCGGTGGAAGAATTGAGATTTTTGAATTTAACCCTTGAGGTTTTGGAATTATTGATTACTGAAATTTGGGGTTTTTTTGTTGAAGAAGAAGGAAAAGTAGTTAGGTTTTTGCTGAGGAAAAAGTGGAGTTTCTAGTCTTGAAAAAATGGATCCAAATCAGCCACCTTCGAATAGGCAAACTGATCATTTAGGTGTGAACAAGATTGGGAAAAACATCAAGAAAAGCCCCTTGCATCAGCCTAATTTTGCTAGTGCTGCTGGAAGGCAGCAGCCTCAGCCCCAAGTCTACAATATCAACAAGAACGATTTTCGCGACATAGTTCAGCAGCTCACCGGTTCACCATTACGCGACCAGCCCCCTAGGCCTCCCCAAACCCACCCGAAACCCCCCAATAACCGGTTACAGAGAGTCCGCCCCCCACCCCTGGCATCGACCGGTAGGCCTCAGCTCCCCTTTCATCCTCAGCCCCCAATGCGAATGCCTGCACAAGCTCCCATGCCTTACCCGAATAACCTAGGGAGACCTCCACCCCCGGCCCAGTTTGATCAGCGTTCCCCCAACATGTTGCTACCATCCCCTCCTCCTGATGTATGGGGAAACACTGCTGAGTCTCCCATTTCTGCCTACATGAGATACCTTCAAAACTCGATCATTGATTCAGGTCCCAGACAACCCCATCCTTACCCACAAGGCCAAATGCAGCATCAAGTTCCTGCACAAAATCAACCACAGCCTCATGCATTTCCTAACCCGGCCATGCCTCCGAGAGGAAATGGACCTCCCACGAATCTCCCATCCCCTCGTTTCAATGGTCCTCCACCCCTTCTTCCATCGCCTCGTATGAATGGGCCAATGCCCCCTCTTCCTTCACCAAGGGCAAACGGACCTCCGCCCCTTTTACCCTCCCCAACTTCGCAGTTCCTCTTACCTTCGCCTACAGGCTTCGTAAACTTGTTATCTCCGAGATCACCTTATCCGTTGCTTTCTCCAGGGTTTGACTTTCCCCCGATCTCACCCAATTTCTCGTTCTCTGGAATTTTAGGTCCCGGACCTCATCCACCTCCCTCCCCTGGTTACGGATTTCCTTTGTCCCCTTCGGGTTTCTTCCCTGTACCCAGTCCAAGATGGAGGAACCAATAACGGTTTAGTCGAGACTCGAGCACAGCTTCTCCTTCAGGGATCATGATGTGGACTGCAATACAAGACTTAATCTTGAAAATGTTTCAAGCCTTTGTACTCTTCCTCTTTACTTTTTTTTTTTTTTTTGGTTTTTATTTGCTCACACAACTTTGTCTTCTTTGTATTGCAAACTATGTAACAGCTACTGTCTAGTCTTTAGATGATTGAGTAGAGATTCCAAAGCCAACTCTAGTGCTTAGATGAAGCTGCAGTAGGTAAGCAGATAGTGTTGTAGAATTTGCAAAGTTATGTAGGTTGCCTCATGTACACTTTATTATTTTTCATCTATATGTTCAATTGACATTTCAATTTTTCCATAACCATGTCTTGCAGATTGTGAATGTGCCCTTTTATTATGGATATGTTTGTTGAAAAATGTGTATGCTAAGCTATTCAAGAAAACAGTAAGGCAGAGGGATAAAATCTTGGCTCTTCATTTCATGGTTGATTCTTTGTCATTGCAAACATAATATTCTTCTAGATTTTGGTCAAATTGTAGACTGTTTCAAAGTTATCTGCTTTGAGCTGAGCGTGGAAACGGTCAGGCATTGAGGAAAAAGACTTGTATTTCCGTGGTGTTTCCCTTTTTTTGTCTGTGTTTGCTTTTTAAATTTTTGTGTTTTTGTTTTCATACAGAAAATATTGCATCAGTAACAAAAGAAAGTTTGATGCGGTCAGATAAAGAAAATCAAAAAATCAAAGTTTTTGGATCAGAGAAGAAGAGTTTTTGGATGTGTGTTGGCAAGATAAGACAATATTCTAGATGATGAGACAGATTTTCTTGTCTTGTTTCTCTGTACAGTGATACCAGTTTCCAGAAAAGGAACTAGATTAACTAACCCTCAACTCATAAAAATACACTTTTGAGATAAAAAGTAGTTTGATGTGTACTCCCTCGTCAATGGCGAATTGATGCTCGAGGCTGCGGCAGCGGAGGCTTCGTCAATGGCATCATGAAATCTGTTGTTCTGCACATGAGCTGCGATCACAGCGTTCCACGCAGCTGAGTTCTTGAAAACACGCAGTGCTTCGTCCAAACATCCGCATTGTCCCAGAAACGTCGTCCTTCCTCTCCAACTTTAATTTTAAAAACAATTATTTTATTCAAAATAGCAACAAATTTTATTTTGAATAATAATAATTTTAGCAGTCTTATTGACTTTTCTGCACTCGTTTTGTAAAAATGATAATAAATAGTTAAAGTGGAGAAATAATAAAGTAAAAAAGAGAATAATGTAGATAAGACTCTTCTCTACATTATTCTTTTTTTTACTTTATTATTTCTCCATTTTAACTATTTATTATCATTTTTATAAAACGAGTGCAGAAAAGTCAGTGGGACTGCTAAAGCGGGACGGAGGGAGTAACTTTTTTAAAAATAACAATATATTTTATTTATTAAGATAATAAATTTTATTAATAAAAGAATACAGTAAATTTTATTAGTTGAAATAATATTAATAGCTTTTATTCACAAGATTTATAAATCTTATTAATAAACTAGGTAATATTTTTATAAGAATAATCATTTTTAAATAGTATGTACAAAAATACTCTAATTATAACTACAAATACTTTAAATAAAATCATGAATACAATAAATGTGCATAATAAGCATATTTTAATTTAATTATCATAACTAAGATATATCTTTCCAAAATAATACTATAAGGGTATATTAGTCCATATTTAAATTAAGTGTATGACAAAGTGACATAGGGGCATTATGACATAGAGACATTATGTCTCTAAATCAGTACTTTTGTATTTTTTTTTATAGAGACAAGCATATTTCATACTAATAAAATAAATGTGAATTTTTTTTGTTGAAGTGAGAGTATTTATAGATGAAAATGTGAATTTTGGGAAAAATAAATTGAAAAATAAATTAAAAGTATGTAGAAAACGGATATAATTTATTGGGAAGTGGGAAAATATTTTTTTATTTAAAAACGTTTTTTTAATTAATTTTGATTTTATTTTTTTTTAAAAAAGAAAAAATAAAATTTGCCAGCCGTTGGCCAATCACAGCATGACACATAAGGCTTCTCAGCGGCACGGATGTGCTCTTATTTAAGAGCAGTGCCGTGCCGCTGGCACAGACGGACAAGAGCCCGCTGCGGATGCTCTAAGATTGAAGCTTTCAAATGTGAACTTCCTCACAGCATGCACCTGCTCAAACATGGTCTCTTTCTCTCATTAGTTTACATTTGTTTTGATTTTATTAATTTTGCAGTGATTGAAAGGTTGAAGGCAGAGAGAGCGGAAGAGATGGAAGGGTACAAGCGTCAAATGAAGATTGGAGGACTTCTGTTCAGATCTGCACACCGATGTCAAGTGATCAAGCCTCTGTTTTTCCCCTGAAATCAGTAAAATTTTCTTCCATATTTGTCATTCATTTTTATTGGTTTTGCATTGTTTAAAATAGGTTAGGATTTCAGAGATTCGCGGAAGGGCTGGGCAATAGGAATGAGTTTGGTGAGGAACGAAGGAGGGGCATTTTCGCCATTCAAGAGAGCAATGAATGAAAAGAGTGAGGCTGATTTGAGCGACGATGGAAGATCAGAAGAAACAAAGGCGTTGTTGGTCTCCGGAGTTGCACAATATTTTTGTTGATGCCCTCCAAAGCTTGGTGGCGCGCAGAGTAAGAAATCTCCAACCTGATTTAAAATATATGAAGAAGCGAGTTGATTCAGCGGAGCCGATAGCAGGCACCAGCGGTGAGAGTATCAGGAAATGAAAACGAAGATGAAGACAAAGACGACGACTAGTCGGTGAGAGCAAGGACCTTGCTTGCCATACAAAAACATACTATCATATACTCCTACTTCTTAATTAATTTCACTTTCATTCTACCCTTACTTTGCCGGAGAAATTTAAAATCGCTTGTCATATTGTTTCATATAAAGCTGTTTTGAGATATTTACTAGTAGCATGTTTTTTCTGAGGAATTCATTTAGGATTCTTTTATCAAATTTTTTTCATCACCAGAAAATTGGTTGCAGTGACGATTTCGATTTCTCTTTGGAATACCCAATCGTATAATTCAATCCCCCCACCACTCAGGCACTCACCATTCCTCCACTCAAGTCTCACAGAGTATATAGTGCTAGTCATTTATATTTTGTACTATAAATTTTAATTAGTGTTGAACAAAGTTTGTTGAAATTATAACAATCATTGATCAACTGTTTTCTTAGTTAAAAAATAAAAAAAGTGTCGTTATGCCTAGCATTTGATTGGAAAATGATAGATGCATTATGTAGTTCTAATAGAATATTTAAGATTTTATTAAATCAATTCGGCGATAATGTTACCGTTGCTTCGCCGAGTGGCGATTTATCGCCGGATTATCGCCGAGCGATCGCCGGCCACTGTGGGCGACGCTCGGCGATAATCGGCGATTTTTAAAATTTTTTTTTTTTTTTTTGGCCGAACGGCTATTTTATCCCACCCCTATAAATATTTCATCCTCTTCCTCCATTCATCACCCACAAACTTCATTCACACAAATTTTCAATCTTTTTTCTCTCCATCTTTATTAAATGAGTTCTGATTCATCGTCTCGTGCTCAGTCCGACGAGGAAATATCACATTCTTCTTCCGAAGAAGAGGTACCTCCCGCTCCCACCGGATGGGATGTAGCGGGTTTCGCCAACAACCCAATCAACAACTATATCTCCCGCGTCGCATACAAAGCGAGATCGCTCGAATGCAGGCAGCCCACCCCCAACGGCCAATCCGCCGGCGGCGCGATACATCCTCGCAACCACATCGGGTGCGCACGATCGGCTTGCTTCGCCGATTATTTCGCGCGGAGGAACCACGTTATCCGGCAGATGTATTTCGTCGCCGGTTCGGAATGCGCCGCTCCCTCTTCCTCGCGCATTGTTAATGCGTTGTCCGCTACGTTACCCCGAGTTCCGCCTCAAGCGAGACGCAGCAGGGAAGCCTGACTATCGCCCCTACGCTGCAATGCACCGTTGCCATCCGGCAAACTTGGCATATGGAGGGTCCGCCGACATGTTCGATGAGTATCTGCAATGCGGCGAGACGACGGGCAACGAGTGCCTGAAGAATTTCTGTCAGGGCGTGCGAGAGATATTTGGGGAGCACTACCTTCGCTCGCCGGACGCAGCTGACTGCCAGTTCCTACCTGGATTGGCACTGGAGGACCCACGGCTTTCCGGGGATGCTCGGCAGCATCGACTGTATGCACTGGCAGTGGAAGAACTGCCCAACCGCGTGGCGAGGCCAGTTTACTACCGGCTACAAAGGTACGCATCCCACCATCATTCTTGAAGCCGTTGCCGACCAACGGCTTTGGATTTGGCATGCTTATTTTGGTATAGCCGGGTCGAACAACGACCTAAATGTTCTCAATTCCTCGCCCCTTTTCAACGAGCGGATCAACGGATTAGGCCCCTCCATCGAATTCACGGCCAATGGCAATGTGCATAACATGGGGTACTACCTGGCTGACGGCATCTATCCGCAATGGCCCGTGTTTCTGAAGACGATCAGATGCCCACTCGGAGATAGAAGAAGGTATTTTGCCCGAGCGCAAGAGTCTGCGCGCAAGGATGTGGAGAGGGCATTTGGGGTGCTCCAATCGCGATTTGCACTGGTAAAGGGTCCGACGCGCTTTTTCTACCAGGGGGATATTGCCGATATCATGTATGCGTGCATCATCATGCATAACATGATCATCGAAGATGAACACGAAGGCGTCCTCGACGTCACCAACGACCCAAGTGTTGCATCATCGAGTCACGGTGTCTCAACCGAGTCCGCCCGCCAGGGTGTACCGCACAACGAACATGAACGGTTCCAGGCGTTCATGGACATACACCAGAAGGAGGCCCATCAAGCACTACAACACGATATCATCGAAGAATTGTGGGCAAATAGAAACCGCGCCCACCGCCCTTGAATTTTTTTTTCTTTGAATTTTTTTTTGATTTTTTATTTCCATTCGTGTACTTTTTTTTTTTTTTTAATTTTCTTCGTTGTAATGTGTACCCGTGTTTAATACAACGAACTTTATTACTATTTATTTGATTTATCTTTATAAATTAAATAAGCTAGCTTTATTATATATAAAAATAAAACAATTAAATTAGTGATGATGTAAAAATGAAATGTTGAGTTAGGGAGAAATAAGGGAGAAATAAGGGAGAAACCATTGTAGGGGTTGGCTAAAATTTTAATTAGTGTTGAACAAAGTTTGTTGAAATTATAACAATCATTGATCAACTGTTTTCTTAGTTAAAAAATAAAAAAAGTGTCGTTATGCCTAGCATTTGATTGGAAAATGATAGATGCATTATGTAGTTCTAATAGAATATTTAAGATTTTATTAAATCAATTCTTTTTTATTTTATTAAATCAATTCATTAGTATATATAGTGCTCAAATTCTGTTAATTAACTATAAATAGAATATTGATTATTAATTGATCATGTTTATATTTTGAGTCGAAGAACTTTGGTCTTTATATCCACCATATTAAAGATGCTTCTTTCATTGTCAGTAAAATACAACCAAAATCTGATTCTCTAAATCCTCAGCGAAATTTGAAATCCCCATACCTCATTTGGGACGAAAAGGAAGTAACAACCCACATTCACAATTTAGTTCAAAACTTTCAATAAAAAACCCATTGTTAAGTTGTTACATCAACATTTCAAATTTCTGTCACAACAGAGACAATCCAATCAAAATAGTACTTCCTCCGCCCCAGATAATTCGTCCCAATTTTCCATTTTGGTCCGTCCCGCATAATTTGTCCCACTTCACTTTTACCATTTTTAGTAGTGGACCTCATATTCCACTAACTCATTCATACTCACATTTTATTATAAAACTAATATATAAAGGTAGGACCCACATTCCACTAACTTTTTCAACCAACTTTTCATTACAATTCTTAAAACCCGTGCCCGGTCAAAGTGACCCGAATTATCCAGGACGGAAGGAGTAATAAGAAGAGCTAAGTTTTTCCGATTTAAATTTTTTACAACAAAGCAAAATCAATACCCAAACTACATGCCGATTCTAGCAGCAGTCCATATCTGCTCATGAAAACTGATCTAAAAAGCAGAAATTCTTCATAAAACCTAACTATGTCGCCCAATCCTACAAGGGGCATAATGTTAACCAGATATAAGAGGAGATGCTGCTCCTAGTTCCAATTCCAGAAAGTAAATGGTACATTACAAGTCAACAACCTCGTCATCAAATCATTAGCAGTTAAGCCATGTCAACTTCCTTTCTGGATGCTGCCAAGGGTAGCATGTCTTTGCGCCATAAATTATCATTGGAGAACCTTTTCACGAGTATGCTACATGAAGTTTTGATCTTAGGTAGAAGATCTCAAGACTGCATTCACCAAGTCAAAAGGGAATTCTTTAGAAACCCATGTTTTAACTTCCATTAGAATTTGATGCATTCTTCTTCTTTCTCTTATGCTTAGGTTTCACAGCGTCCAATAATGTCTTGGCTTTGTTTTTCTCCTCTCTAGCTTCAGCTGCCACCAATAACGGAGGTGATGGATCTGCATCTCTATGGGATTCATCCTTTACATTCAACTGTTGCTTTTCAGGTGGCATTACATCCATCTTCAGATTTGGTGTTGCTACAGCTGCAAGATATGAAATGATTTATATCTCTATCTACAGAACTAGCGAAACCAAATAGATCCGAGCTGCTATGGATCTAAATCCATATAGTGCACATGCTTAAATATGCTGGAAAGTAATATGAATATCAATTAAGGACGGAGACTGGTTCTTGTGAAAGAAGTAGATTGGAAGCATCTAAGAGTTAGCTCATGCCCAGTTGAAAATATAAAACTACCAAAACTACATACAGTATATAAAAATTACCAGATTCTGAAAATATAGAACCACAAACAATTGAAGGAATAAAACAGAGGGACTTGATGATTAAGAATCAGATATAGTTGATTTCAGAGAGCGAGGCACTTGGGTGTCCAAATATAAGAAAAATCATGGTTCTGAACAACAAGAAATATGACACAAATTGCATGAAAATATATTCATTGAACAAAAGATCAAGAGTAATTCCTTCTGGGAGGGAGTAAGATGGCATCAGGAAGAGAATTACAAACCAGCAAGAATTCGTACTAGGGGAAATTCTTATTTCTTAGAGTCTAAAACCTAGAATGCCAATATTTAAAAAGTAATAGCAATAAAAAAAGTAAATGCAAGACAGATCTTGAAATAAATTTATTTACTATCTAACTTTCAGAGCTAATAATAGAGTTTCATCACTCCTTTCATCAAATGCACAAACTGTTAATAAAAGACTAATCATCCCAAGATCTTTTGACAGTTTATGTTGTGGCTTGAAATTCTGTGGAGAGTTTGTGAATGATTATCTGCCTATGCCATCATTGGTCAATCTGGTCTACGGAAACAAACACAAAGATGACAGAACTACCAATAGAATACCTCGTGAAGCTAGAGTTGCTTTTAATTCATCTGCATCTGCAATCTTTGAGTATGGATCCCTGCAAGCACATATAATATACATCAAGAATATGTCTGTAATAAACAATTCAGACCAGGAATATGGTGATGTATTTTGAAGACTTGGATGCATAGATTCCTTGATAGCAACAATAAATAGACCACCATATTAAATAATTTGACGATTTTGCAGTCCGTGCAGGCATTCATCCAATTGGACCAATGATGACATAGGCACATAATCACATCAGTAATACTACTCAGACCATGATGTATTCCACGATAAAAAAAATTGCACGTGCAAACAAAACATTCCAGTTCATTGTGAAGTGAAACACATATGTTGACATATTCAGATATAATAAACATGCTCAAACAAACTCATACAAACAATAAGTGAACATAAAAAGGCTTTTCACAGTAAGAATAATTTCCTTCACTGACAAAGTCAGTAGAATAAGTTTACCAACTAGAAGGTCCACTAATGCTGGCTTTATGCTTGCTGTGTCTCAAACTGCTTTCATCTTTCTTTGATGAGTGGCCCTCAATTTCCATGTCATCACTTTGACCTTTCTCAAGTTCCAGTTTAGACTTCTCCATGTCCTTTGATATATTGCTGATATCTACTGAATCAGGGTGTCTTTTGATTTTTTTTAAATCTCTTTTTGTTTTATATGATTCAACCTGCAGAACAAGTAAATAATTGCAAAATATTTCACTAAGCCAGGTTATATAATATATTATGAGATAGAAACAAAAGAATAAACTTAGTTAAGTGCCAGCAACTGCTGAATCATGTGTACTGACAGCTTTTTTTATTTTTCCAGTAATATCAGCAGCCTTCACCGATGCTATCCGCAAGCATTGCATAACAACGCTTTGCATTACACCTTCTCCTCCAGCTTTTTGAATAGCACAGACATCACCATTTGTGTTCAAAGTAGCAGTCAGTTTTCCACCCATAACAGCTTCTTCAAAGTGCGATGGATCAATAACCTAGCAACATATGTGGGGAGTAGTGTATCAGAAATCTAACGAATCAATGTGAGACAACAAACATGTGAACTCGGGGAGAAAAGTCACGTTCATGATAAGCTTACCACTCTGCTCTCATTTCCAATAAATGCAAATGTTACTGCTATTGGGAGATGGTGTACAATCAATGCTA
Source organism: Salvia hispanica (assembly GCF_023119035.1). Taxonomy (NCBI): domain Eukaryota; kingdom Viridiplantae; phylum Streptophyta; class Magnoliopsida; order Lamiales; family Lamiaceae; genus Salvia; species Salvia hispanica. The sequence goes on from NC_062967.1 coordinate 47,998,908, forward strand.
AGGGTTCCCTGACCTGCCATAGCACAAAAACAAAATTTGAAGTTCAATATCTATAATCTCCTTTTTACACAGGCCATCCAGGCAAAATAAACAGTTCAGCACCCACCAAAACTCACCTTATATTAGTAAGAGGGGCAAGGTGACAAAGCTATTGACTTAAAAACAAATTTATTGCATGGCCTAAATAAAACATGAAACGTGCTAGCAGGACAAAATTGCAAACAGTTGAGGGGGTGCAAAATATTTAGAGATCATCTATAAAGAGGAGAGAACAAACTTCTGGTGGATGTATTATAACTTCCTGACCATCTTCCCCTCCCAGTGTGCACTCTGGCCTTCTGAATGTCAAGAGCGCAGCCAAGGCTGCAATATTGGCAGCATCAACAAGATTCCTATTTTCAAGGAAAACAGAGATGCCAATAAAATAGTCTATGATGGCCAGCAGAAGCACGTAGATCGTCCATTTGAGTAAGGCATAGATGTGCAGCTTACCCGCTATTGTCTAGAATGTGAAGATCAATACGGATGGACCACACCCATTTCCCGGCAACAACACAAAGTGATTCAGTGTCAATGGCCCTGCTTTCCCTGTGAAACACATTTCATGTTTCAGCATGAAACCTCATATCAAATTTCACACTATCTGCTAGTCATAACAATATCATTTATGCTTCATTAAATAACTCCAGATGATTAAGTTCGTCAATTAAATGGAAAATGCTGAGTTATAAAATTACCTTAACCCACGATCAACTATCCGTCCCAACTCAACAGCAGATTCCCCAGGACGACCAATTTCAAAAGAAGGATCTGCCATTGGTGAGAACTCAGTAAATATGGCAAGAGTACCTTCATTAGGGCGATCGCGGTAAGGTTGCACTAGCTGTGATGTTACAAACCCCATTACGCGAGTCTGGCCCAGCTGGACTTCTGATGAGCCATCTTCACTGTTCAGACACCAAAAAGCTGGCAATTTTATTTCAACTCCCACAATCAAAATTATCTCTAAATCATGAACATAATTTAAATTAAAATTGAAGAGCACAAAGAGAACTATATAAGAAACAACAACTCAAACGTTTTACACATTTCAACATCGAATATAGTTATCCACAAGTGGTAAAAAATATTCGCTGCTTAAGAAAGTCCAGGCATCAATGAACCTTATCATGAAAAATTTACAAAAAAAAACTACTACCACTATCCTTAATTTTACCCATTCTTGAAGCAATGAACAAACTGTCAAGGAGATGCCAGCGATAAAAAAGAGAATAAAGCAGAGTGATAAAAGCTCCCAATGGTGGAAATTTAAAGTTCTAGTTTTTTCATAGTTAGTGATTTATCACAGGGAAAACAAATAAAAGATCACTTAAACACTTATCCAAGAACCTTTCCAGTATAAAACTCAGCATAAATAGATTTAGCGTGAGACGTGAGTTCTAAACTAAAGTAGTCTAATCAAGAGATTACACGATTAACCTTACTAAGATGTATAGTTGTAGCCAACTACAATCACAAGTTATAATATCTACTTTGGTAAAATCGAAGATGATATCTTACCTTCCGAACTGAATAGTCAGGTTCCGGTAATCAAAAGGGCCACGGCCGTCGATTCGGAGGTCAGAGAGCAGGGCTGTTTGAATGAAGTTCTTCTCATTGACGGTCATCCGCCACGAATTGGCCAACCGCTGCTCCATAGCATGTGAGTACTTGGTTAATTTCTTCGGCAAGAGAATTGAATTCACAAATTCACGGCGGCAGCAGCGGGGAGCTTGCTCAGGCGGCGGAGAATTAAGAAGAAAAGGGGCTGAGGCGGTCGTAGTTTAACCGGAAATTTTGAGAAGAAGAAAAGGAATTTGAGATAGAAAGGGTTTAGGGTTTAGGGGAAGAAGGCCGGAAAGAGATGGGCCACATTTAGTGTAATATTAATACTGTTGGGCCTTTTTTCAATACACGAGGGTTGAAATTTAACTGGAATTAGAATTTTACAGAATTAAATTTTGAAAAATTGAATTATAGATACTCATCATTAATTTAAAAGGGATCCAGCTGCTTCACAGCATTACTCCATTCCATAGTTGTCAAATTAAATGTGTTCAAATTGATAAAAATATAGCTCCATAGCAAAGGTTATGATTTTCTACATCTTATCAATTCAATTTGATTTTTTTTTTCCGGACCGTATTACATTTTTCAGACACCCAAGATATGAAGATTCTTCATAACGATCGAACAACATGAAAAGGGGAGACGTGCAGAACTCGATGTGAGATTGACAGAAGAAAAGAGAGAAATATAGGATGGATAAGTAACTTATTTTATTATTGATGTTGAATCTAGAGACAAATATATTTACAAAGGTCAATTATGGGGCGTATTAAAATGCTAACTTCCTTAATTGCTAACTTGTTAACTCATCAACGTAGTGTATTACACGATGACATTAAAAAGTCAACACATATTTGTGTTGACATTTAAATATCAATGTCAACATAATTTATTAAAATATCAACTTAAGTTTATGTTGACATTTCAATATCATAGTGTTGACATTTTTAATGCATTGCATTGATGAGTTAGCAAGTTAGCAACGGATCACACCTCGGTCTATTAATGTGTCATAATATAACTTGGAAATGAGTTTGGTAATATTCGTTATATCGGTATATACCGGTAATATTGTCGGTATACCACGGTATAAGAAAATTCATATCATTACCATATCGAAAACTTGTGGTAAGGTACAATATCGTACCGTATTGAAAATTATGGTATAGTGAAAATTCGGTACATTTTCGTACGATACAATAGATATAACGTTTTTTGGTATTTATACATACCCCTAGGTACAACTCATCCATATTTATAAGCATTCCTTACATTTTAGAGATCAATACCATCTCTAATTTCTAAGTCTACTGTTAACACAATAAGGCTTATGTCGTTTTATACAGTCCATGTTTGGACCTCGAATATCATATTACACATATCTTTGAAATGCTCAGTTATTTTTGGTTTAGTTATAGCCTATTTTTGTGCATAGCCCATATTGTGATTGATGAACTATTTAGAATGTTTTTAGTTGATGACTATTCTCATATTGAATGTTTAACTGTTTTTACAATCTAATCATTAAGTGCCGACGTAGGATTTTTATCATCGGGCATTTGAAGAAGAGATGTGTCAAAATATCAATCAAAAATCTACCTACTGATTTGTTGTTGAATGTTTTTGCCCGTCTCGATTCTGTCACCCATGCATATTACAGAAGTATCTGCAAGGGTTGGGGAGACATCCTTACTTCTCCCAACCATGTTAAAGCTTGTCCAGTAAGTCAAAGCAAATCCATAAGTTAGTCAGTTCCTGGAGTTATAATTTCGATATGTGATTTAAGATGAAGTAAATATTTAATGGAATACCAAATGGATATATTTGTAGTTCTGTACGATGATTTTTCCGATCAGCAATATTTTAGGCCTACGTCGGGAATTAATCTTGCAATGAAATTCTATATGCCTATCTAAAACTCATATGGTGGCTATATTCTCCCTTCCCTCTGTCACACATCTTGAGTGTCACAATATTTTAAGATTAATTGTTAGGTGGAGTAAGTAAAAAAAAAAAATGGTTGAATATTTTAATGAGAAAAATGAGAGAGATTTATTTCTAAATATAGAAGGACATCTTGAGTATGACAAATTAAAAAAGAAAGGTGAACATCTTGAATAGAACAAGAGAGTATTAGGTAAAGTGGAAGCATTTGACCCATGTAATCCATATCAAGAGAGTGTTTGATGATACCTCCCTCCTCGTTCTCATCATCCTTTTAGGCATTTTTGCTAGAAAAGTTTTAGAATCGATGAGAAGTTTGTAGTTTTTGGTGCATTGACAATCCATTCTTTTAGGGATAAAGTTTGGAAAGCTATTGCCCACTCTAGAGAATTTAAGAGTATATGCAACAATGATAGCTTCTTGTGTATTGAAAATTCATTCTGTTAGGGATAAAGTTTGGAAAGCTATTGCTCACTCTAGAGAATCTAGGAGTATATGCAACAATGATAGCTTGCTTTGCTATAGTGGTATGCCTCATTGGATTAGAAAAGACACGAGTGAAATTTGGTTTGTGGATCTTGATTCCTATTAATTAAAGCACATTCATATATCTCGGTGACAAAAACAAAGTGTTATTTTTGGTTTGTGGATCTTGATTCCTATGAATTAAATCACATTGTATATCCCGGTGATGAAAACAAAGTGCTTTCTTTGTCTTTCGGTGATTGTTTGTGAGAATATTTGTATTTTGTGACACTCTTCGTCTTTCAGTTATCCCTAATTGATATAAAATAATTTGAATTTTGTTGTAGAACTACTCCATTCGTCCCACAAAGTTTGTCACATTTCACCATTTTCGCATGTCCCACAAAGTTTGTCACAATTGAAATCTTTCCAAAAATAGACATTAAATACACCCCTCACTCTACTCAATGTAGGACTCTTATTCCACTACACACCTCCATTTAATACAAAATTATACAATTTTTTAAAACTCGGGCTGGGTCAAACTGAGACAAACTTTGTGGGACGGATAGAGGTGCCTACGGTTCCGGAACCGGCGGTTACAGTTCGGAACCGCCAGTTCCGGTTTTGGAAATTGCCGAACCAGAACCGAACCGCGAGGGTGTTTCGCAGTTACGGTTCCGGTTCCAAAACCGCCGGTTTCGGTTTCAAACCAGCGGTTTTCCAGCGGTATTTTTACGGTTTTTCACGGTTCCAAACCGTCGGTTTTTTGCGGTTCCGGTATGGTTTCATGGTTTTTCGGCGGTTTTTCGCGGTTCCGGTTTGGAACCAGCGGTTCCGGCACGGTTTCGGTTCAAAAAATTTTGAACCCTGAACCGAACCACTGTTCAAAAATCGACGATTTCGGTTCGGATAAATTCTCACGGTTTCGGTTCGAAACCGTAACCGACGGTTACGATTTCGGTAAAACTTGGGCAGATCTAGGGACGGAGGGAGTATATAAATATGATACAGATATCAAGATATTTTAGAATTCTCTAGATTAAGTAATAGAATATCTAGATGTTCTAATATAAATAGGTATAGAATATAAAGGAAAAGAGTAAAGAATTCTAGAGTAAGTGAGTGTCTATAAATAGAGGTGGATTGTATAATTTTGTATAAGTTGAAAAGTTTGAAAAAATAAAGTGTTTCTTAGGTTCCCTATATCACTATCTCCTAAACCATTTCTCATATAAAGTCTCTAAATACGCTCCTTAAGTGCTGAGCAATATTTTGTTATTAAATCTGTAGGTGAATGTGTTTCTTTATTTTAAATAGAATATAAGAACTTAACTTATACTATTGAATGATTGTGCAGATGCCTCTTCAAAAAGGTGTACTAAGAGTTTGATCTGTGACAGTACTGTTAACACGGTTAAACTTGAAAGAAGAAGAAATTGTACGTTGCAGATGTCTTTGCCCGTGTGGATTCCGTCACTCGTGCACATTGCAGATATGTCTACAAGGGTTGAGATAACTTGATTTCTTCTCGTGACCTAGTTAAAGATTTTCTAGTAAGTCAAAACTTGTCCATAAGTAAAGCAGTCCCTGGTGTTATTATTTCCATCTGTGGTTCAAGGAGAAGTACCAGTGGAATACCAATTGGACTTACGTGTATAATGTTTTTTCAAGTCAACACTATTGTCGGACTTTGGCTGAGATTAACCTTGCGATGAAATACCATTTGCCTATCCATAGCTCCTCGGGGGGATATATTCTTTTAGGTAGAGTGGATGTTTTTTACCTGTGCAATCCTGTCTCTCGGGAGTGTTTGATGATTCCACCACCTCTTCGTCCTCGTGTTTTGGTTAATATTTGGAGTATTGTAGGGTTTGGGGTTAGTTTGAGAGGTAGAGGTAAAGTTTTAGGAATCTTTGTCAAAAAAGTTCAAGAGTTTGTTGATAAGTGTGTAGTTTCTGAATTGTTAAAAATGCATGTTGTTGGAGGCAGTGTTTGGGATGTACTTGCACACAGACAGTTTGGGAGTATATGCAGTAATGATAGTTTGCATTGCAATCATGGTAGACTTCATTGGATTAGAGAAGACACGAGTAAAGTTTTGTCCGTGGATCTTGATTCGCATGGGTTAAGTTCATTCTCATATCCTTCTTGTGGTGAAAACAAAGTGGTTTCTTTGTTTAACCATGGTGAGACTTGTTGGTGAAGATCAAGGATAGAACATCTGCATATGGAAAATGAGCGTGTATGGGGATGGATCATCGTGGATTAAGATCTACGAGGTTGGTGCCCCCGTGGGTTATCGCATCTGATGGTGTCGTGTAATAATTGTTTTTGGAAATGGCGACTTGCTACTTTCCGACAAATATACCGGCTATCTTAAACTGTGCAGTGGTATTTTTGAATGAGTGATATGATGGGCTGAAGAAGAAAAGTTTTAACTGTTATCAATACACCCCTGCATTAAAGTCTCTGAAGATTCTAATGGGGAATGAGATGTAAGTGTTTATGATTTTGTTTTTCATCAGAATATATTAACCTAATTATCTTCTAATTTTTGAATGATTGTGCATTATGACACAAGATCATTAAGCCACGAGTATCAATACAATGTACAAAAAAGGTCAATCAAGGGTATCAATATCAATTAACAAAAAGTTTGTTATAACTAACTTTTAAAAATATCTCAAAACTTTAAATGCATATAATTATCTCGATTTAAATTATTTTTTACACAACATATATCAAATTAAAGATAATTTTATAGGGATTCCAACGAAATCGTACATGCACATATTTCGATATCAAAATTTGGTAATATTTTCATGAATTTTCATATAATCCGTGCAATAGATTACATCAATACAACTTGCAAAATATGTCAATATAATACATGAATAATGTCAGTATGAAAGTATATTTATGTTTTCATATATTCGTGTTGATATATTTAATACACTAATATTGAAAGAATGATCCTCAGCCCTAAATTTGATAGTTTTTCTTATCTTTTTAATATTAAAAAATAAAAAAACGAAATTACATATGACAATTTATAAACTATTAGATCTAGTGGCGGATCCAGGATTTTTCATGTGAGGGTACAATAAATAATTATACCACCTCGAAGCTTCAAAATCTAATTGATTCCTTTTAGTTGTTTAATTTGTTTTCTCAGTCATAATTGATTATTTTATTTTTATTAGTAAAACATCACAAGGGTGTGCATTAGAAGAGAATTAGAAAGAAAAAATTATGCTCTCTTCGTTTTCAAAGAGTATAAACTATTTTCTTTTTCGTTCATCCCTAAAGAGTATGAACTTTCTAATTTTGAAAAATTCAAACAACACGCAACCCCTACACATTATTTTATTTACAACTTATACCATTACCATTAACACTTATACCGTTATAATTATAATAATGTGGACTCCACTCTCCATTAACATTATTTCCACTACTCTTTCTCTCTTTCTTACTTTTCTCCTTATTTATTAAATTCATGCTGAATCCAAAGTTCATACTCTTTGGGGACGGAGGGAGTATATTACTATGACGAAATGATATGGAATAAAAATACACTAGAATATGTTTAAAAAGCTAAAATGATAAATTTATAAAATTATCTTTTAAAGATTTGAAAAACAGAAAAAATAAATATATGTGTGAATTATATAGGTTTCAAATGGATTAAAATATTTTAAAAAGCTTAAATGATGCATGTATAAAAAATGCTTTTAGAGATTTGAGAAATAGAAAATGAATTTTTTAGATTTTAAATACATTAGAATATTTAAAAAAACAAAAGAATGAAAAGTATAAAAATGCATGAGATTTAATAAACAAAAGATGTGTGCATCAAATGGGTTTCTTTTCCATGTAAGAATCTTTAAAAAGATAAAAAGATTTGAATAAAAAAAAGAGCTGTAAAAAGAAAAAAGAACACATAGGTGGCACTGATAGGAATCGGACTTTGGACTACCTTAGAAATAAGAGCTGATTACCACTGGACCAAGGATGTGAAATACAATTAGGAATACCTAAATTCATTATGAGACATATTTTTGCGGTACTGGTTAGATCTCCAGATTTCTATGGCGTTAGATTAATTGTAATTAGCAATTAAGGGATGATTTAGCAATTGATCACCCCCATTTGATATATTAATATATAGATCCTTATGATATATGCCTGATCATTTTTTTTATATACTTAGATAATCAGGGGTGCGTTAAAATGCTAACTTTTCTTAAATTGGTAACTCATCAACGTAGGTGGTGTGCGATTTTTAAGATAAAATAATACTCTCTCCGTCCCATAAAAATTGAGTCGTATTCTTTTTTTAACTAAAGACAAAACATCTAATCACTCTTATTTTTTTCCATCATTTACTTTACTCTCTCTTATCTTTCCTACTTTTTTTATCTCTCCTATTTATTTAATATAAATTCTTAATCTCCGTGCCCAAAAGTTTTGTCTCAACTTTTATGGGACGGAGGGAGTACCAAGATACAATTTAAGATTGAGTTGTGAGATTATTTTAGTCATTTGGGATTAGCTATGACTAATTATCCCATGATTATTCATCTAGGATTGAGTTGTAGGTTGAATCTCGTGAACCAAACACATTACAAATTTAATCCTGGATACAATCTTGCAAATCGAAAACCCTCGTAGTGTATTAAAAATGTCAACACGATCACATTCAAATGTCAACACATATTTGTACGTGTTACATTTTAATAAATTGTGTTGCCATTTAAATATCAATGCAACATAGGTGGTGTTGGGTTTCCTAGATAAAATAATACCAAGATATAATCTAAGATTGAGTTGTGAGATTATTTTAGTCATAGGGGTTTAGTTATGACTAGTTATCCCATGATTATCCATCTAGGATTAAATTGTGAGATTGAATCTCATGAATAAAACACAATACATATTTAATCCTGGAATACAATCTTGCAAACCGAACAATGTATCAAAATATCAACTTAAGTTTATATTGACATTTTAAATACTCCCTCCGTCCGCCATTAGGAGTTTCAGTCACTTTTGCGCACTCTTTTTGTAGAAATGAGAGTGCAAAGTGATCGGGACTTTTAATGGCGCACGAAGGAAATACATTTCATTGATGAGTTAACAAGTTAGCAATGGATCACACCCCCTATATAATCATATACTTGAGCTTGTCTTCTTTTATGCTTATATATTTTTTCTCACTAGTTTTTCTTCACTGCCATTATGTTTCTGCCTTATGGTTAAGTATATGAAATTTTCTTCATTTATGTTTTCATATGTTAAATACTCTATGCCACATGTCAATCAAAATGTGATTTGCTTTTGTCTCTTTCAGTTTATGTGAACTTCAATATAGATTCACTTTTCATTTGGTTTAAGAAATTTGAACCTTTCAATATTGAAGTGAACTTCTCCTACTTCCGAGAAAAAAAAAAGGTTCATTTGTATATTCCTATTTGATGTGATTCGCTTATTATGCTTTGATTTCTAGTTCATGGCTACAAAGTTTTTATTATATGGATTCTTAGGAGATTATCAAGTTTTATATTGGTAAGCAACACAACACCTCTACAGAAATGGTTGAGTGGTCAAGTTTTCTTGGGCAAAATAGTTTCTTAACATAGTGGAGGAGCATTGGCCTACTTCTGTTACTTCCCATCCCATTGTTCACACGAAATCAGCAAAACATAGGACGTTGCATATCATCAAAAGCTGATTTTCCTAATTTCTCATTGTATTCGCCCTAGATATGCCTCTACAAAGCTAAGTACTATATGATTCATTTCAAGACTTTTATGTCGTGGAACACTATTATGTACAAGTTGGAGCTCTATCTTCACAACTTCCTCGAAGATTTTCCTTGAGCTTTGAGCTTGTGAACTCTCTCGCGTAGTCTCCGTTGATGGTCGTGTATCTTCCAGAGGCCATGTCCTAGAACCACGGACGAGTATATCCCATGTGTTAAAATAGGTGCCAGAATGTTGTCTGTCTGTTGAACGCACACAACACGAAATCTGGTTAGTGCCTTATGCCTATACATTTTGAAGTAATTGTAGGGCAGTTGTTATACATACTTGGATCCATTCGAATCCGAGATACAGTGCCAGAAGTGCCTCTAAGAGAGGAGAGTATATCTTCTTCATTTGCCTCCTTTCGTACCAGGCTGCACAAGTTGTCAAAGTTATCAAGTTTCATGCAACAAACTTGTGAACTAACAGATATTTTAGAGCATTGTGAAGCTATTAGTCTATCAGATGATCGATATACGAGTTTTCAGAATCGGAGCAACCTGTGTTTTAGAACTAATCAGCAGAATTTTAGATATGCATCTTAGGCTACAATAGGTAAGAGGGCCAAAACACACCACAACAAAACAAAATTGTCAGACTGGAAAGTTTTTGGTTTCAGGTGGTAACTTAGCTAGATAAGAATAACATAGGCTAAACACAACCATTTCTTCGATGGATTCAACAATATCATGTAATTCTTCAAATACTCAATCCTACATACACCTATCACCCAAAAATGAAGCTTGAATCACCGAAAGGAATGGTTCATAATCTGAATCAAGTTAGTTGCAATATTTTGGATCTACAACCACAGTCACTGGTAATTGCAGGACTACACTAGATGTGCATAAGATATATTAAGCTCCTGCTCCTACGATTGGACTTGTAAGACGGAAAGAAAATAAAATGATATGTATAAGATGCATGCAAGAGCAAAGATGTGATTTCTGATATGCAGGCGTCTAGCACCAAGGAAAAGGGATGCACTACTTGTTTTGTTATGCAGAAATATGATCTAGCTATCGTGACTACCTCTGTTCGAAACAATAGGGGGTGCAGTAAGAACTAATATTGCTTGGGTGCACACTTACCAGCAAAGAGCTTTTTCAGATCTTCACGACCAGAGCGTGACATCAGTACTGGTGCAACTACATATGTAGGGTCTGAAATATATAATGAAGAAAAAAATGTGAAGTTAGGATATTAAGTTGAAAGTTCATAAAGGCAACCATCTAAGATATTCGAAGAAACTTATAATAGACCAACCTTTAGGAGAGGCAGCCATGTAATAAAGAGAACCAGTAAGAGCAGCCGTGATGACAGCAGCAAATGCTTGTGCAAATGGGACAAATGGAGGCAGCAGACCAGCCTGTGTACAGAATTAAAGATTGAAAAAGTGGAAATCATTTCTATCTCTACAGTTCTAATGAAAGTTTTTTAGCTATTTTACCAATGAAGCCATTCCTCGGGCATCACTAATCAAATCACCGCTCTTGAGAAATATTTCTGCTACCGCTCCCTGCAAATAGAGATGTGTTAATAACACAGCATATTGTTTCAAACAATTGAAGAAATAAACCGCAAATTAACAAGATCATTATTGTAACCGGAGGCGCCTCCAATTATAGGAGGCAAAAGCTTGTTGCTTTTAGGTCAATTGAATAATAAAACAAGTGATGTTACATATAAGCAAGCTTAATCTCTCTGAGCAGTTTCAAACATAAACTTGAATTCTTACTGGAGAAATTGATAGAATAATAACTAGTCTAATATTATCACTAGCAGGGAGAACAAACCATATTCAAGTATTCATGAGTTTGGATGATTGATGAAGCAAACCTGAACGGCAGCACGATAAAAGAGCTCCTCTCCTACAGAACTTGCCGCAACAATGAGCATAAACTGCATGAATGCATGAAAACAAAAAATGTATTAAGGCCTGCAGTGTAATCTGAATAGAGCAAAAATGAAGAGCTTCACAGATGCATCTTTTACCTGCCATGGTGACATTCCATAGAAGAAGCCCCGCAGTTCCTCATCCTCCACATCTCTGATTGCACGAGCATGAGGAGACAGCTTAACAACTTCATCCTGCATCATTAATAGTTTACTACCATAGTTACATAATATGCAAGAGTTACAAAATTTATATATGTGTTTCTTTAGTAGTCAAGCACCGACTTCTCATTCTATGGTGATTCTACTACTAATTAGTTATTTAAGTAAACAAGGCAAGAAAACGATACCAGATAAATGAAAGTAATGTAAGTGTTAAACAAAGAAGGCATGTCATACATCTAGTATGAAGAGAAGGGCCATAATTGGAGGAGCTGCATATCCCAATCCTTCAACGATGGCATTTAATGTTAGATTGAATCCTCCACTGCAATCAATCCCAGATATGGAGCATATAAACCGCCCGGCCAAAGCCATTGCACCATATATTCCTAATGTTCAAAAAGAAGGTTAACGTCACATTAGAGACATCCAAAAAGTTGGTGCTGAAGCCACAAACAAACAAACTAAAACAGATGGCATGTGAGGCTGAGGTAGGAGTCTCTTAGGGCTACTCCATTCCTCCACTAATTCAAGTACAGGTGAATAATGCAGTACTAGATTTGGTGGTGTAATCCCAAATTACTTTACTCTTAATTGAAACACCTAAAAGGTTGATACTTGTATTAAATGAAATGACTATCATAAAACCAACAAAAATGGCTCGATGTCGAGGGACAATTAACAGCATCAAGAGAAGTGATGTGATTCACATGAAGATTAGTGTAGATTCGAGCACTGAAATTTTATAACTGACCAGCAATTGGACCAATTTCTACATGCTAGGATGAAAGTTGCCCATAAATCCTTGAGACATAATAATCTCATGCGAATTTGCCAGAGTGATAAACGACTTTTGAATTGATTATTTCTCCCATCTAAGTTCTAATTATTCCATAATTTGCAGTCGTTTCCATGCCCTAAAAAATGGTATATTTGCCACTAGATCTACAGGATGTGAAATTTGAGGTCTTAAATTCCAGAAATATTAATTGCAATCAACTAAACTATAAGAGTATTCAATGCAAATTATGGGATATTCGGTGGGCACAATCACTAAAGGATGATAATTGCATTAAATCAAATAATTAAGATGTCACATGAAACAAAAATAGTATGTACTAATCAATTTCGAGTTAATAAAAACGTTGAGCAACTTTGTTTCAACTGTAGAATTGATCGCAATTAAAAGCGAATTCAACTCACCCAGAATCGCAATCATTTCTTATTAAAAAAAAAAGCTAATTTAGAGAAAAAGGAAATGAAAAGCTTTCAACCTCGAGGGATCCGTCAAGCAAAAGTAGATACTGAAAAAAAAAACAAAAATGAAAAACACAAACCGATTCCATATCCAAGGCGCACAATAGCTCCAATCTTCTCCCACACGAGCAAGTCCGCAGCAGCTGTATCGTTGTAGCTCTGGTTGAATGTAGTCACCTCCATAGCCGGCACCGTGTACCCTCCTCCACTCTCTCTATCCCCACCCTCCACCACTTCTCCGCCGCCGCCATTCACCTTCGCCATCACCACCCCAAACCTCCTCGTCCGCACAACAATACGCTCGCTCAAACAAGCACCGCCGCGGCGCCAACGCCACGCCGTCGGCGGCGGTCTCGGGGCGACCGAGGTGAGCGATATTTCCATAGTTGATATCAAATCAACTGCGGCAGAGCATTGACGCTGAGCATGATAGTGTGGAGATTGGAAGAGTATTGAGATTAGATTTTTGGGATTTTTCTGATGATTGACGAGAAGAATGAGGTCCGCTGGTTTATAAATTTGTTTTTTATTTTATTTTTTTATCGATTATTTGTAGCTGTGAGTGGCGCCACATCTGAGTCAACAGATAATTAAATAATGAGATCTGGAGGGCCAATCAGAAGCGAGGATGGTTGTTGCGGAGATAATGCTTCTGTTCTCATAGAATTTTTAACTTAAATTTAGTATGATGGGAAGCTTTTGTCGTTATGACTTCTTTTAATGCATGCTCATAGATATTATGGTATGGTAATGCGTCGTTATTCAAAAATTATGTCGACTATTTTTTCCTTATCAAAAGAAGAGGAGTCGTCTTTATGGTTCAAACAAGTCATATATCCGATAAACTTCATATTCGTCTCGTCAAATCTATCTAATTCTAGAAGCAGCATATAAATCACTCCTATAAAGCTATAAACACATCAACTAATTAAAAAATGATAGAAATATAAAAATTGTTAGAATAAAACACTTTGATCATCTTCTATAAGTGATATTATTACTGCAGAATGAGGTAACCTTGTTCAACTGAATCTCTAATATATCCTCCTTATTTTATGTAATAGAAGTTTGGTTAACGTGACAAGTTATACGTACTGCGAAATCGCCTACTATTTATATTTGATCGAGATTTTGCTAGATGTCCAAATATTACTTACCTAGTTTGTTTATTCACAAAAGACGGTCAATGACTAATGGGCTTATATTTGGACTCCAAAATCATTGCTTTTATTCTGACATAAAAAGCCCATCTAAAAAGTACTCCTTAGACAAGTTTTCTGTTTTGTAGTTTCAAATGAAATTAAATTGAAGAAAGGGAAGTACAACGTCATTCTAATTCTAAAGTCGCTGTTTAGATTAGTGGCGCACGCAAAGAAGAGAAGAAATAGACATTTTTAAGCACAAGTGGACCAGCCGTCTTCAATCTTCACAACGCAACTTCACCATCAATATTCACAACTTCCCTTTTACCTAATTTTCAACTTATCTAATTATTAATGTTTGGTTGATTGGAAAGGTAATTGATGTCCAACTTAATTAAATTCCCTCCATTTCTTCTTACTTTTAAATGCGCTCATTATCCATAGATGTCGGTGCCAAAATTTAGACATTAGGATTTTTCCCGATTATGAATGCTTCTTTATTTTGTTACTGTAGCATTAAAAAGGTAAAGCCTGGGCATTTTTAATTGTAGTTAAAGTACGTTCAGCTATATTATTTTTATTTCAATAACCTGAAAATTCTTATTCGCTGTAGAATTTGTAGTACTAATATTTATGATATAATGCATATTTTAACGTGGTAAAACAGCTTTACTTTTGTTTACTGTTGGCCTTAAAAGAGTAAAACATGGGCATTTTTAACTGTGCTTAATGTATATTCAGCTAAAATATGGAGTAGTTTAATTTCAATTAACCATCATCAAAAGATTATTATCACACTCCGAATGCTAGTGTATTTTTTGTGATAAGTATTGAAATTATTTTTATTAATTCATAGTATCACTCAAGTAATTATTTTAAATATAATTTCATCGAGTCCGATATTAAAACTATACTACTTTGTTTGGATCATGCATCTTTGCCATATCCGTCACCTTATCTGTGCATCAACTAGTACTTATCTCAAATATGTATAGAAAAAACTTTATATAGTACAAATAAATAATTCCACATCCCAATTATGTTCTTTTATTGTAATACAGCGGGAGAGGAGCGGTAGTTCACCAGTACCACCAACATAAGTTCTTATATCCATGTTATTTGAAAAGTAAATTGGGATTGGTCAAAACATACTAAATTTAATTGCAAAAGTTAGCTTTTAAGACATACATAAACTGAATTCACGTAAAGGAGTAAGTACATAATTTAGTAATTTTTGGATACTCAAGATTATTCAATATATACCTTAATAAGAATTAAGATTGATCTGCTTATTGTTTATGTTTTTGTTTCACTCTTCGCGGCGGTTTAAATAACGTCCCTGATCACAAATTTGCAAGTTAAAAACGATTCCTAAAACAAAAAAAAAAACAAAGATATCTATAAACACGTAGTTAAAGTGGAGTATAATTTGATATTGTACGTCCCCAATTGCATTCCATTATTGACTTGCAATTTTAAAATAGCAATAATTCACCATATTCCAATTCCCATTTTAATATCGATCTACTTTCTTCATTTCTTTTAATTAAATCATGGAGTAGCACGGTTTCAGTAAAAATAATTGATAATTATAAGTTTATAAAATAATATAATGTGTGATAATATTTTTAAATAAAAAGAGATTTATTTTTATGAAAGTGAGAAAGGCACTTCTATATTTTAAGTTACAAAATTAATTAACAAAATTTACGACTCTCGTTTCTCTCTCACTCTCCCTCTTCCATGGAAGACGCGATTCCAGCAACGGAACAGCCAGCATCAGAATCAACCGCGGAGCCGAACCACGTGCTAGTCCCGCCGGGGCTGACGCCGGAGGAGTTCGAGGATCTCAAACCCGCGGTGGCGGAATTCCACAATTACAGGGTCAACGCCGGCCAGTGCTCCTCCATACTCGCGCAGCGCGTCCACGCGCCGCCGCAGCACGTCTGGTCCATCCTCCGCCACTTCGACAAGCCGCAGACCTACAAGCACTTCATCAAGAGCTGCACCGTGGGCGACGGCTTCGTCGTCCGCGTCGGCGAGCTGCGCGACGTCAGCGTCGTATCGGGGCTGCCGGCGGCCACCAGCACCGAGCGCCTCGACATCCTCGACGACGAGCGGCGCGTCACCGGCTTCAGCATCGTCGGCGGCGATCACCGCCTCAGGAATTACCGATCCGTGACGTCCGTGCACGAGCTCCGCGGCGCGATCTCCACCGTCGTGCTGGAGTCGTACGCGGTGGACGTGCCGGAGGGGAACACGGAGGAGGACACGCGACTCTTCGCCGACACCGTCGTGAAGCTCAATCTGCAGAAGCTCGCCTCCGTCGCCGAAGCTAGGGCTACGATCGATTGAATTTACAGGTAAATCAATTCCTATCTACGGTCGATTTGCACACAATTCTGCAATTCCACTTCTGGAAATAAGATTCCGAGAAAAAATGAGGGGTTTCTTTATTCTCAATTTCAATTGAACTCTTTGTATTGTTGTTTGAGTGTTGTGTGAATTTTGATTTATGGTGGATATTGATCAATAATTGGGAATAATATTGGGAAGAATATTTGTAATTGTAAATTAGAATATTGGCGATTGTGGAGTAATTGAGATCTGAGAATTTGACGTCAATCAATTTATTCTTATTCGATTGGTAATTTTGCATTGGAATTTGAAAGGCACTATTACTATATATAGGCTAATGCAAATATGCAATGTACTGTATGTATAAATCTGTATTTTGTTTATTTAGGAGTACTAATATTGTACATTGGTAAAAATTAGTTTTGGAGCAATTGTTTTAGTTTAGGTGTTGCACTTTCTTTGTTGCCAACAAATTCAAACTAATTATATTCAACATTAGTTTGACCTTACTAAAATTTCATGTATTAAGGACACCTCACACTTAAAATTCAGACATTAATCTGACTCTTAATCAATTTCATATTTTCATATACTATCAATATTTTTTACTTCTTGTTTTGTTTAAACTTCTTGTTTTTTTGAATGGTTTCTGATTTTTTGCAATGAGTCATAAGCATTATATCCATAGATTCTAAAATTATAATTTGTGGAGGATACTATGGAAGAAGATGCCAGAATTTGGAATTACTGATATCGCTAATAACGGACTTAAATGACAATATTTACAGTTAAAGTTTGGCGTATTTTTGTTATTACTTTAGTTTATACACTTACTTTTAAATAGAATAAAGAACATGAGAAAAATTGACACGAAGTCAATCAATGAACTAAAAAACATTATTAGATTTAGATTTAGTTAATGTGATATAAAAATACAAGTTATATGTTTTATTTTTGCATATAATACATTTAGGATATTTTTAAAATGCTTAAATAAAAATCCAAACAAAGCCCAGCCCAGTCCGACCCAACCCGGGCCCATGTGGCAAGTGGGCCTGGGCAAGGCCGGGCTTAGCAAAATTAGAAAAATTCAGGCCCAACCCAGCCCACCTCAAACATGGTACTGGCCCGGCCCGGGCCTCAATATAGGCGGGCCTCAGCGGGCCCGGCCCGACCCATTTGACATCTCTGAGATTGACCTTGCGATGGATTATCATTTGCCTATCCATTGCTCCTCGGGGGATACATTCTTTTGGGTAGAGTGGATGCCTTTAACCTCTGTAATCATGTCTCATGGAGTGTTTACTGATTCCTCCCCCTCATCGTCCTCGTCCACCTCGTTTTGAGGTTAATATTTGGAGTTTAGTTGGGTTTGGAACTGGTTTGAGTGGAAGGGGTAAAGTATTAGGCATCTTTGGTAGGAAGGTTATTCTTGATGATAAATATGTAGTTTCTGGATTGTTAAAAATCCATGCTGTTGGGGGTAGAAGTTTGGATGTAATTGAACACTCTAGAGAGTTTGGGAGCATATGCATCAATGATCGTCTGCATTGCAATAGTGGTAGGCTGCATTGGATAAGAGAGGACACCGGTGAAATTTGGGCAGCTGATCTTGATTCGCGTGAGTTAATTTCATTCTCGTATCCTACTTGTGGTGAAAAAAATGTCTCTCTATGTTTAACCTTCGCGAGACCCTTTGTCTCTCTGTTATTGGTGGTGAAGATCAGGGATAAAGTATTTGTATATGGAAAATGGTTGTGTATGGGGAAGGTTCTTCTTGGGTTAAATTCACGAGTTTGGTGCTCCTGTTGGGTATCGCATCCGTCCCTGTCGGCCTGTAAAATATTTTGAGAATGGGAATTTTCTGCTTCTGTCTGACAGACATACTGGCTACCTTGAGTTTTTCTGTAGTGGTTATAGAAAACAGATTATCGAGTTAGATGGGTCCTTGAAGGAGTGAACTGGAGAAGAAAAGCTTTAGTTATCACCAATTCACTCCTACATTTAAGTCACTGCTGACTCTAATGGGTGATGAGCATTCGGCTGTTATTAAATCCATAAATATTTGTGATTATTTACATTTGAATATAGTAACCAATTTATACTTCTAATTTTTTGAATGATTGTGCATGTTCCTTTTAAGAAGAGCGTGTTAAGAGTTTGATGTGTGTTAGATGTGAAATGGCTGAAAGATTGAAGATGAAGAATTGTATACAGATTTTCTGTTGGTTAAACTTCGATCAACCTATGTCGTTTTGTGCATATTGCGGATATATGCAGATTCTTATGATATATTTTGCCTGATTTTGGATATATGCAGATCCTTATGATATATTTTGCCTGATTTTGGATATATACTTTGATATTCATATAGTATTAGTGAAGAAGAAATTTTTTGGATATATATATGCATATTCTTCTTTTGTCTCTTTCTGTTTTATATGATTTGCTTTTATGCTTTATATTATGGAGTTCATGTCTACAACAGTAATATTGCTTCTGTATTCTGCTATGAGTCTATGACCTTCATCAATCAGACATAAATTCAAAGAGCACCTGAAATTTTTTAAAATTATCTTTGAATCAAAATGTGGAAATGGAGAGGACAGCAAATCGTGATGATAGTAGTTCTAATTTTTCAAAATTATCTTTGATTCTTGTATTTGATCTGAATAAGATGACTAAACTTTGAACTTTTATCGATACCTCACTAAGACTATTAAGGTACTGTAGAATTCAAACATGTTGGTCTACTTCTATTACTCCCCATCCCATGGCGTGGAGAGAGAAGATGAGTTCTTGGATTTTCCAAATTTTGAGAAAAAGACGCGGGACTATATTTTAGAGGTAGAGAGTGAGAATTTGGAAGGCCATAATTGCATTGGCCTACTTCTATTACTCCACATCCCATTTTTCACACAAAATCAACAAAACATAGGAAACTGCATATCGTCGAAAGATAGAATGAAAAGAGAATCAAAAGCTTATTTTCCTAATTTCTCATTGTATTCTCCCTATATATGCCTCTACAAAGCTAAGTATATGATTCATTTCAATACTTTTATGTCGTGGAACACTATATATTACGTACAAGTTGGAGCTCTATGTTCACAACTTCCTCGAAGATTTTCCTTGAGCTTTGAGCTTGTGAACTCTCTCGTGTAGTCTCTGTTGATGGTCGTGTATCTTCCAGAGGCCATGGCCTAGAACCACAGACGAGTATATCCCATGTGTTAAAATAGGTGCCAGAATGTTTATTTTAATTTATTTTGTCAACAAGATATTTGAATTTAAAAGGTCGAATGAATTAAATTGATTAGGACCTTTTCTAAACTAAATGGTTTTTTTTTCTTCAAGATAACTTTGGAATCATTCCAAAATTTTAATTCTCTTTCAATACCAATTTAGATTTTGTCAAAGTTGAGACTGGTATACAATCCCCAAGATTTTTACAAAAGGCTTCCAGAAAGAGCAAGACCTTAAATCTCTTCAAATTTACAAAAGGAAAAAGTCCCCTTAGACAGATATGCACAAAAGTGATGCACCAACCATAACATAATTAAGACAACAAGTCATTGAATACCCGACAAATAAGTACCACTAGGCACAGGTGACGAACTTCTAGAAGATCGAGTGTTATGCTATATAATTAGATTGTAACACTTTTGAGAAAATAGATGTAAAGGTCATCACATGATCCATACATATATGTGAGTGGTTGATCGATCAGTGTGCATATGCGCGCTACACCGATTTGCAATTCAAAGTAGGAGACAAGATATTCTTAAAATTATCTTCTTCCAATGAAATAATTATAGTATTAAGTTTCAAAGGGAAGCTTAGGCCTTGTTTTGTGGGACTTTACGAAATTCTCAAAGAAATTGGTCATGTCACTTAACATTTTGTGTTGCCACCAAACATTGGCAATGTGCACATTTTTTATGTATCATAGTTTTAGACGTATGTGTATGATTCGAAATATGTGGTCCCTAAGAAAAATTGTTCTAAGCCAATACAAGAAACAATGTTAAGTCTTTAATCTAAGTCGATGAAAACTGTATAAATGCACGATGATAGAAAATAATATGAAGGCATACCTTCCAAAGAGGTAAAATAATGAAGAGTTCCAAAAAGGTAACGAGGTTTAGGAACCCAATCAATATCCATGAAATTGAGGATTCATAATATCACGAGGATTATAATATTTAGCAGTTTGTTTGGCGATAACTTCACTCATACCAAGAAGGTAGCTTCCAAAGCCTCCTACGATTATTGGATTTGAGTGTCAATCAACACATATAACTAGTGTGTATCTAAGAGAAAGGGAGTTTTGTTGGGGATTCTGTGATTACAACAGATAAATACTAGTAGGGCGTAATATAAAGGAAACTAAACTGAAACGAAATTACAATGAATAATTCAAAACAATAAACCGCAAAGTAGGAAATATTAGCCGAGTCTAGGAGTCCTCTTTCCGCAAGACGAGATACGCCCCGGTAGTGCTTTTCGGATTGACGTTTCGTCCCCAAAGATAAAATGGCTACCTCTCGTTTGATGCAGCACTGCAGTCGAAACGAGCTCTGGCGAACTGGAATAAGGCGAGGGCAGAGCTTCGACACTATGCAAGAGAGGAAGAGAATGCTTATGATGATGCTTGAGTTTGTTTCTAGTTTTTGATATGTAGAATGCTAGAATGACTAGTCTATTTATAGGCTCAATCCACATGCAGGGGTCAACAACCTTGATGGAAGTCATCATGGATCATGAAGCAGAGTCTGTAACTGCTGGGGGTTACAAAACGTTACGGATTTTGAATCCCGGATGTATCTGGACATGTACATCCTGAAGTGAGTATTGACTTGATCAGGTCTTCAATCAGCTTGATCAGGTTACTAGTCTGTGCCAGCTCCAGCCTTATCACATCGTTAGACTTCGCTAGCCTGATCAGGTCACCTGGACTCCGCCAGCTTGATCAGGTCACTCAGCTTGATCATGGCGGCTCTACAAGTTGATCAGGTTGTTGGTCCAAAAAAGTAATACCTTGGCAAGGCCTAAGAGCCTAACGACCAAAGACCACTCAAAGATCAATTGTCAAGATCCAAGTCCAAGCCTACAGACTTATTCTAAATATGTCAGTGTCTCTTTCTAATGATGAATGTATAAATATTAGTATAATTTATTGAATAATTTATACTCAACTACCAGTTGTACCATGTATACAATCTATTGATAACTATATATTGAATCCAATGAGAATCTCCAATTACTTTCTAAATTTTGTTCTAAAAGTGTGTGTCTTGCCAAAGTTTTGTATCACGTTCTTCTTTGTGTGCTTTATTGTGGCATCGGCGCTGAAATGAGGGAGGTTCACTCCCATTCATTTCGTACAGGGATCCCGTTCATTGTCGGGGGCAAATCACGCGGTTAGATATGTATGTTGGGAGATTGATTCTTTTCATCTAGGAGAGAGGGTCAACAAGGTCAAGGCACGATGTTGCAAACTACTTGCAACATCAATAGTTTTTAGCAGAGTGTTGACATAAAAATCGCAATAAAGAACGCCTATCAGAAAACCCGATAAGGAATATTAGGAGTCACATGAATTGGAGAAAGGAGGGTCGACTGCTATACTCGATTTTGATCAATGGACAATTTTATAAGTCATTAGCCGCTGCCAAACAAAGAGTTAATGTCATTCAAACAAAAATAATGGAATGTATTGTACTCCCTCCGTCCCAAGGAAGATGACCTCTTTCTTGGACGGCACGGGATTTTATGCAACTTTATTTTGTGTGTTAAATGAAAAAAGTAAAGTAAGAGAGAGGGAATAAAGTAGAGATAAATGGGTTTCCATTTCAAGTAATGGGTCATCTTGATTGGGACAAACTAAAAAGGAAAGTGAGTCATCTTCAATGGGACGGAGGGAATACTAAATTAATTGCGAATGAAATTTTTTGTACTATAATTATATAAACTTTAAATTTTTTTTTACCGATACGGAGTAAAATAAAACATTTTGTACGAGTTATGATAGTAGATACTTATTTTCAAATGGTTCATATAGTTTTGCCAAAGAGGGAATGCATAAAACTGAGAATCTGAGATCAGAAATCAGAACCGCCGCGCCGCTTGTCTCTCCTAGGAGTATTTTTTTTCTAATCCACAAAAATTTGAAATTTATTTTGCAGTATCATTGGAGTAACATTCTTTCTGCATTTTGGGTTTTGCAGATGCTCTAATTCTTCTTCCCAATTCCTTCGAGTATGCCCTTCTCTCTCCGCTCTTAACTAAGTTAATTGGTTATCTATATAGATTAGTAGTGTTTCTTTCTCTACCTGGTACGACTCAAATCTTTTTTTTTTTTTATCAATGAACCTCTAAATCATTTTTGAGGATTTGTCTTCAACTCAAACGCAAAATCCTAGGTAAAATTTAGAATCACTTTGTTTGGTGTGTTTCGTTTAATGTAATGTGCTGATACGGCGCTATTTGCTGAGGATTCATAAGTTTAGTGCGATAAAAATACATGCGGATTAACTGTTTGATAAAATGTCCATATGATGATACATGGGGTTCGTTTGAATGGAATGGTATGTAAGCTGAACGCAACTTATTAGGATAACGTGAACATGCGTATGCTTTCTCTTGCCATTCTTTGAGTGAACCTAATATTGGATTTCTGTAGCTTTACAAAGCCTAGGTTTTTTTGACGGACAAACTTGCCCAATAAAATAAATTAGAATCTATTTAACCTTGCCAATGCTTAGTATTGCTGCAGAGTCTTTCCTTTGGTAAATATTCAGGTCTTAGTCGTAAGTTTTATTATATTCTCAAGGCACATTAGGTACTGTAGAAAGCATATATCTGGTCAGTGCAATATCACAATTTTAAAAATAGGAAACAGACTGAAATGATATCAAATTGATGAAGGACATAATTGTACAGAAATAATCTACTCCTTTGGCATTAAATTACCAATATAGAGTTTTTAATCAACATAAAGAATACTTATCTGAAGGTTTCTGTTAATCTTAAGAAACTTCATTTCGTTGCAGCAGTCTTTGAGCACTCAAGGCATTTTTTGCAACCAAGACCATGTCTTTACAACATGAACGATTATTGGGCAGCCAAAAGTCGTAAGAAAGAGAAAAACTGAAACTTTACCTCTTCATGACTAGTATGTTTAGATGCTTGTAACCCATCTCGCCATGTTATAGAAGATACTTCTCTACAGTTACAATGAGCACTTTGACCCCCCTACATAGTTCAGACTTGTAAATCTTTTTACTGGGCTTAGAATACAAACTTCTCCGATGTCTTGAATTTATTTGTGATTCTAGTTTGATTGTTGTTAATGCTGAAATACACGACACATCTTTGCATTATGTTTTTTTTAGCAGTTGGTGACTTTGTTGGCTTTCTCAGACTCGAATAACCTTTTGAAGGGGCCATGTTCTAGTTACAGTGATGTTTGTTGTTTATTTGGCATCAAAGACATTCGAAATTTTATCTTTGATGAGAAACGCCATTTCACTTTATGGAACACTATTTTAAAGTTTTTTATATATTTGCTTTCTTATTGGTTGGGTTGTTGGCGAAATGAACTAATACCATGTTTGTGTAGGTCATGTACATTTAAAGAGTTTATAACATCCAAACGCTGGACTGTGTAGATAATATATCTATTGGGCTTTAGAAATCATTTCTTTAATCTAATCGACATCCTCAGTGTAATAGTTTGAGCTTTCTTTCATTTTCTTAGGGATTGAGTGAGCTAAAATTGTTCTTCTATGAGAGTGACAGTTTGTAATTTGTCTCGGTTTGTTCAAGGATTGAGAGGAATCTAAATGAATAGGATCAAATCTTAGAAAATAATTTCTTGACGTAACTTAGATCAGGGGAGATTTCATGGATGAAAAGAAACTGAAGTTAATCTTTTTATGCTGGTGAGGGTGTGTGTGTGTTAACTGGTAAGGCCTTCTTGTTTCTCATTTCAACTTACTTAAATTAAATGTTAACTTTCATATGCCCTAGCAGCCTCATGAAGAGGCATATCACTTGTGCTTCGTTTCAGCTTTCCCCCAAACAGACATCAGCAATCACAACATGTGAAATTCTATCTATTATACATTGTTGTTCATGTTTATTCTTAACTTGCTAGGTAAAAATTTTCCTGATGGAGGCTAAGTTCTTCCGCTTTCTCAAGATTGTTGGAGTTGGTTTCAAAGCAAGAGCAGAGGCCGAAGGCCGACTCCTATACCTAAAACTTGGCTATAGCCATGAGGTGGAACTGGCTGTGCCTCCTGCAGTTCGCGTATTCTGCTTCAAAAACAACGTAGTATGCTGCACTGGGATCGACAAGGATAGGGTGCATCAATTTGCTGCTGCAGTCCGGAGTTGCAAGCCTCCTGAAGTTTACAAGGGCAAAGGTATCATGTACATCGACGAGGTCATAAAGAAAAAGGAGGGGAAGAGATCAAAATAAGCTGTGGTGCTCGCAGTTCTGCATATGCTACTCTAGATATCAAGTTTGATAAGCAAATTAGTGCTGTGGCTGAATGTTCTTTTCACTGAGGAGAAACGTTTAGAATGTTTCCATATTTCCTATGTTTCATAACTTAGATTAGATCGGGCCTTTTCAACAGGCTGCTGTTTCTTGAGTCGAAAACATCAGCCATATTGTTTTGCATCTTCGGCTGGGTCTGTGACTTTGTATACTTTGCTTCTTATTGGAGTATTTGGTTTTAGCAATTCTTTTGACTTATTTTTATACTTTGCATCTAAAGTACTGTATCTTGCAAGTAGGGCACGTTTGATTGTGTAGAAAAGACTAGAAACGGGGCCTAATCAATGCTTTCCCACATGTTAGATTTGATGGAAAGTATTCTCACCAGACCCGGGTTAATATTTGTGACCCGTTAAATTTCAGGTTTGTAAAACGCTTTCCGTGGATAACCATAACTCACAACTCTCACGCAATTCTGGACTATCCTGAAGGCGACGAACCTGTCGTGCAGTCCACGTACACTATATATGTATGAAATTGAATGAAATACTTTGTTGGTATGTGTGTTGTTGGTGTAAGATTATGTTGGCCTAACTTTCTACTCATGCGATTTTACCAAGTCAAGAATTCATCCCACTTTCTTGCAGAGCAAGTCGATCTATCATCTTATATACACCAATCTATCATATCTCTCTCACTACTCACCTATTCCTTTCCTGCAAGTAACCTAAATTCTCCACCTGTTTTGGTATTTATTAGGTTCTTGTTTTCTCTTACTTTCTGATCTTGTTTAAATAATCTATAGGAAATATATAAAAATTACGCAATGGCAACTGATATGAGCCGGAACGACGCTGCTTCTAATTCTTCCTTGAAGAAGCCATGCGAGGAAGGTGGAAGCTCTTGGGACAACTTCAAGAATCAGATGAAAGACCACACACACTCCTTCAAACTAGCCTTTCACTCGGTATTATATTCGTTGTAGCTTAATTACAGTTATCTTCATTATAACTATGTTTTTTGTATATATGTTACACTAATTGTTGTAATATATGCAGGTGAAGGAGAAAATCTCAATTCCTGCAAACTGGAGTGTAGATCAAAATCCATCTCATGAATCAATGGAATTGCCATGGGAACGTGACTTCACCTCAGTTTGTTGAGATGTCATCTCTTAATTTATTACTATTGCTGTTATTTTTCTTTTCCCAATAAGAGGTTTCAGATTAGCTGGAATTGATATTTCATGTTAAAATTTGCTAGCTAGCATAGCAGATAGTAATCATATGTTTACCGGGTTATTAAATACTGTATTTTCCTTTGCATTAATTAAGAAGAAATTATAACATCCTTTGCACTTATGTTAAGGACTTTTTGGATATATGTTAAGAAATAAGATAAGGTGTTATATATCTGACTATAATGCCTTTTATTGTGTAAGATATTGGTTAAACATAGAAGTAATAAATTCTATGCTTCAAAAAATAAAGATCTATCAGTTTTGCTAACTATAGACTATTTGTTGGGGGAAAAAAAATATGAGATTCACATGAACACTATCGTTGATTACAAGTAAAAATTTTACTTTTTCAGAGGAAAGAATTGGACAGATAGATTTCCGAATTTCACTTACAATTTTCAATTCTATTATTTGTGGATTGATTTCTCCGACTACAAATTGGATTTTTAATCAGTCGATTTTCATCATTGGTTGTGTGATACGGAAAAATGTTAGCATTAAATTATTTAAATATAGTCAGTTGATGATCGAGATCCAAACTCTAAAGTAAGAACAAAAAGACTGTAATCCCCCTAAACGAAGGTTAAAACTCGAGCAAAATTGAAAATAATATCACAATTATCTATACATATATAAAAGGTGAGTTTTGGCCATTATTTTAAATAATCAAAAATTTTGGATAAGATTTTAAATATTCAATAGTTATGGGCGTTTAGAAAATAATAATGCAAAATTAAAGCAATTTAATGTTGCCACTACACCACAATCGGTTACATAATTTATTGGTGCATTTGATTTGAAATTTTAATAGAGAAATGAACGTTAAAATAAACGTCAATTGACCATAATTGATTGATATTATTGCAGTATGAAATACAACATAAAACAAGTCTCTATAAATACTCATTCACAAGACGTCTTCTTTCAACGAAATTCCAACAATAAAAGTAAGAAGAAATGACATGGAATGCAAATTGCTGAATTTGATTTTGAAATTGGTGAGTATTTTGTGAAATTTTATAGTCCATGAATTTTTATAATATTGTGATTTTCAATAGTGGACTTCTTGCATAATTTTATATCATGAACTCTTGTGTTTACACAAAGTTACAATATAATATATGTGATTGATTTTTGTTTGGAGTTCTTACCAGCGAATGGAAGCAAACTGACTGGATGAAAAAAATGACGCCAACGTATGACAATGGAAGTGCTAGAAAAGATTACCAAAGAAGATGAAGGTTATTCAAATAATGGAGGCGGAAAGAAAATGTTGGGAGAGAAGATAAATAGAAACGTATTAGAGCATGTATAATAGAAGATAGGGGGGAATTTTTTAGCCTAATTAAATATATTTTTTTCTTTGTTTTTTGATTAATGGTTTATTATTGATTGATTTTTAAGTGATGGAATCATGGAACTAATTGAATATTAGCATGGAAAGTCTACCATCATTTATAATATTTTAATTTTCACTTAATAATATTGATATCGTTGGGGTAAATATATACCAATCGGAAGAATTAGATTATTCCACTTCCAAAATTAACCAAATATTAGATGTATATTAAAATATTATTATATTATATGAAATTGGTTTTTTTTTTTCAACCAGTTGACCATACAATCATGGGGAATACGTTTTTTTGGGTAATTAAGATGAAGTGATGAGATGTGTAATCAGTTTAAAGATGAATAAAAAGTATAATTTTTAAAAGTGCTAAAATTAATCAACAATATACATACTCTCCAAATCAGCTCATCTCTTTCACAAATTCAGTTTCCAAAATCAACCTGCATTCGATACAGATTCTCGCAATCGCGGTATGGATTTCCCAGTTGAAGGTCCCAAGCCCAAGAGGAGAAGGGGCCGCCCAAAAAAGGATGGTGGAGACCCCTCTCGTTCTCGTTCTCGTTCTCGTTCTCGTTCTCAACCGACGCCTGCTGCCATCCCTCCTTCTCAACCAACGCCTTCTGCCATCCCTCCTCACATTCTTGGTTTGTACTCTTGTTCTTCCTTCCTTTCGACCTACTTTTTTCAATTTTTAGTAATGTTTCTCTTTTTGGTGGCCAGCACCTCAACGAACCACCTTAAAACCCCATATCCTTAAGGTTCAAATCGGAGAGGTACATTTCTTGTTTTTCTTTATTGTTTAAGCTTCTATTTCCTTGCTTTTGGCCTTCTAAAATGGTTAATGACTTTTGTTGCTAAGCAATTGTGGGAAGAAACTAGAATGTGCCTTCTTGTAGAGAATGTGAATTAAGTGCTTTCTTGGTGATTAATTGCTTTTCAGTTAACAAGTTTGGCCTTCATGCTTTTATGGTTAATGGCTAAGCAATCATGGAAAGAAACTAGCATGTGCCTTCTCGTAGTGAATGTGGCCAGGTTATGTTTTAAACTTGGCGAATTAAGTGCGTTCTTGGTGAATTATCGCTTTTCAGTTAACAAGTTTGGCCGTCGTGCTTTTATGGTTGATGGCTGTTGTTTCTAAGCCTTCTTGTAGAGATTGTGGCCAGTTTATGTTACTATTGAACTTAGCAAATTAAGAGCATTCTTGGTGAATTATGGCTTTTGATTTAAGAAGTCAGATCGGTCAGTTTCTACACTCTTGTTAGTTTGAATTATGGCTTTTGATTTAAGAAGTCAGATCGGTCAGTTTCTACACTCTTGTTAGTTTGAATTATGGCAATCCATGTATGCACATCTCATGAACAATATTTTTTTTTCACTAGGAAAAGTTTTTTAAAGTGCTATAATTGGTTACCTTGTAATAGCAACCAAGTATGGTGTATGTGTGAAATGCAAGTTTTGATTAATTTTGAATCGTCTGCATAAGGAATTTCTCAATTATTATACATAAGATTTGTTTACTACTCCACGTTCAACCATTTGCTAATGAGGGTTCAAAGATTTTTGCATAATTTTAGTGCACCTGTAAATTTTTTTAGGTAGAGTAGAGTGAATGCATGTGGCAGAACTTCATATAAATATGTTATGTGAATTGGCTAGGTCGATGATGTAGTTCAACTCTTCTGAATTCCTTTCTGCTTATTGCACTTAGGCTATGTTTATTTCTTTCAGTAATCTTCTCTCTGCACTATTTGCATGGACATGGAACCATTAAGCATAGTTGCATATCTTCTCTCTGATAACCCATAAATGTCATTGACATTGAATTGAGAATACCTAAATTTGTTAAAAGAATCTATCTAATAAAGTAGAATGTTATTTATCATTCATGTCTTGTGTTGGTGATTGTGGTTTAAAAGGAGTAGTCGACTGTTCGAGGATAGAGGATTAAGTTACATTTGGAGTTTCTTTAATAACAAGACTTGAAGGTCTTTTTTGGTTTGCTATTGGAGTTTAGAGCTATTAATATTTTGTTTTAGTATGAAGAAAAGGGAGTCCGTTGGGTTAGTACTCTTAGACATTTCTTGGTGTTTCCTATAAAATCATTGTCGACCCTCTTATGCTTGATGACGCTTGTCGTCTAATTAATGCTTTTTGGTTTCTCATATTTGTAGGACATTGTTTCAAAGATCACAGATTTGACAAAAGAAGAATCATGGAAAGATGATACACTGTGCATTTTGTCTGCTACTGGTTCAGTCTCTACTGTTAACATAGGCTTTGACAAGAACTCTGTTAGCCGTGACATTCCTGAGGTTGTGCTACTGATAATCTCTGTTATGATATTCCTTATGGTAAATTTAATTGTAATGTATTGCTATTGTTCTTGTGCCTGAAAATGAACTGGTTTGTTGATGAATTGACAGGGACGTTATGGCATATTGTCGTTAAATGGTAGCTACTCAGTATCGGAGAGCAGGGATTGTCAAACTGAGGGGCTGATGGTGTCACTGGTCAGGTCGGATAACTCTGTATTTGGTGGTACCGTTGTTGGAACGCTTATAGCTGCATCGCCCGTTCTGGTTATAGTTGGGGGCTTCTCAAAGGCCAAGGGTGGCGATGGTGATGGCGGTGGCGGTGGCAGAGGCAGAGGCGGAGGCGGAGGCTCCTCATCTGATCCACCTCCTTCTGATTCTAGAGCTCCCTCTGCAAGGGGCAGTGGAAGCGGAGGCAGAGGCAGAGGCAGAGGCAGAGGCAAAGGCAGGAGCAGAGGCAGAGCCAGGGGCAGAGGCAGAGCCAGGGGCAGAGGCGCAGGCAGAGGTTCCCCATCTGCAGAGGGCAGAAGATCAGGCTCAGGCTCCTCATCTGATTCACATCCTCCTGCAGAGGGCAGCGGAGGCAGAGGCTCATCTGATCCACCTCCTTCTGATAGGAGAGCTCCCTTTGCAAAGGGCAGTGGAGCTCCCTCTAATCCACCTTCCAAATTGTGAGCTCCCTTTTCAGATGGTTCAAGTGATTTTAAGCCTTTTCAGTTCATCTAATCCACCTTCCCGTTGCAGAAGCAGAGGCGGAGGCGGAACTCCCTTTCATTGAAGTTCCCTCTTCAGATGGTTCAAGTGATGATACCCTTGTGCCGTTGATTCAATCCTAACCAATACACAGCTTTACTGTACTTGTTTTTCCAATGTAAGCAAATCATCCATCACAGATACACAGCTTCTTCTTTTAGTTGTTTCGATTGTAGCAAAATGCTATACTTTTTCTCATTCAGATATATCACCATGTGTCAATACTTTGCTCAATCAATATCTAGTCTTTCTCTCCCTTTCCTTAAATTTTCTATTTCGTTTTCTAGTAGTATTCTTTTCATTATTATTCCTTTTGTTGGGTTGGTATGATTTAATTTTCTTTCTGTTCTGTTTTTAATAGGAGTACGTACGTTTGAAAACGTATCTCTAGTTACATAATATGAGTGGTTAGTTTAATCATGTTATAAAATAAAGTGCGACTTTAAAATTAAATAATTACTATAGTATTTAAAGGTGTAGTAATTTAATTTGATATTAGTTTATTTTTAATATGTTATGCAATTATGTGGGATGCGAAAGAGATCAGTTGTGACTCTACAGTACAGCAATTACATGCGGTTAAAGGTTGGAGATAATGCTAGTGGAAGGGTAGTAGTAAATACTCATATATTAGGAATTTTTAAAATTATTAGTATCTTATAATTTAATGGAATGGTGTCCAAAATTTTAAGAAATTATTTGTTTTATCCAAATTATTATTTTCTATGAAAGTGTTAGTGTATGGACATTAATCGATTAAAATCAACACAGATTTCGTAAGGATGAATTTATGTTATTTATAAATGATGCTATTAGTAGTGACAGCAAGAAGCCAAATGGAATGGTGTGAGACAGCAATACCGTAGTAAAAATGTGTGTGTCTGTATAAATCGTTCCGTGCTCATAGCTCATGTTTGTGTTAAAAGTTTCCTTATTATGATTTTGATGCAAATGTGAGTTATTTATGCAAGCCACAAGGGAGACTTAATTATATTTATGTAATTAGAGAATGCTTTACTGATTGTGTGTAAGTTTTGAACTTTAAGGAAGTTTAGTGTTTTTCAGATTAGAGAAAGATGTACAATTGAGAAAATGGAGAATCTCTGATATTATCGAGTCGAACTATTTTGTTCCATGATTGACATGCAAGGTTAAGAGTTCTAATTATCAATATTTCGTTGAAGTCACAAACTTATTTTTACGCATGACATGTTCGATCTTAGAGATATAACTTTTTGCATTTTGATTTCAATTTGAATATAGAAGAATTTCCACAAACTAGAGATTGAAGGTCTTGCTTAGCTGATGATTCTATAAGGAAAAATGAAATTTTCTTTTTTAATTTATTTGTTAATTAAGTTGTGTGTTGCGCAGAAAGAGTTCTTTCAGAAGTTTATTAAAAAAATCTTCATGCAATAATAGAATTGCAAATCAACTAAGTACTATTAAATGACTACTTAATTCCTATATTAAAAAAATTACTAATGCAATGATTTCGGAAGATAGAAAATTAGAAAAAAATTTATGAAGTGATTGTATTAGTATATAAATATTTGAATATTGTGATTAATTTATTATTACTATTATTTTTAGAAAATTTCATGGGCCTCTCTCTCGTGAAATTGCTGGTAATGCAACTGGTTTTTAAAATTGATGCAGTAGTCATCTCATTCAAAATCATATGGTTTTTCATTTCAGTTAATTCGTTGAGATACAAATTCGGCAAAATGCAAAACGATAAACCCCAAATTGTAAAACCCCCGCCATTTTTGAACCTCAACCATCGTCTCTTTCCAATTCCACCTGCATTCCGCTCAGCTTTCCTCTATATATACTCCCCAAATCAACTCTCTTTCACAAATTCAGTTTCCAGAATCAACCTGCATTTTTCTCTCCTGATTCGATACAGCTTTCCGAGATTCTCGCAATCGCAGTATGAATCCATTTGATGCTGAACTAACCCGAATTGAAGGTGCCCACACTGATGGCTTAAGGGGCCGCCCAAACCCAAGAAGGGGTAATAGAGGTATCCCCATTCCCCAAGGCCTCTCCCCGACGCCCGCCCAACAAGGGCCTATTTCTCAATCTCCTGAAATTCTCGGTTTGTACTCTTATTCTTCCTTCCTTTCGCGCTACTTTTTAAAACTTTTTAGTAATGTTTTCTCTTTTGGAGGCC
This sequence comes from Salvia hispanica, assembly GCF_023119035.1. NCBI lineage: Eukaryota > Viridiplantae > Streptophyta > Magnoliopsida > Lamiales > Lamiaceae > Salvia > Salvia hispanica. Next base: position 48,031,891 of record NC_062967.1, read on the forward strand.
AGCAATTCAAGGAATCGACTTAAGACCCTCTGTCCTTAGGGTTGAAATCGGAGAGGTACATTTCTTGTTCATTGCCTTGTTTTTCTTTATTGCGCAACTGGATTTTGATAGCATTTTGGACTTCATGCTTTTATGGTTGATGGCTTTTGTCGCTAAGCGATTGTGGAAAGAAACTAGTATGTGTCTTCTCGTACAGAATGTGAGCAGTGTATGTTAGTAAACTTGGGGAATTAAGTGCGTTCTTGGTGAATTATCGCTTTTCAGTTAAGAAGTTTGGAGTCGTGCTTTTATGGTCGATGGCTGTTGTTGCTAAGCAATGTGGAAAGAAACTAGCATGTGCCTTCTTGTAGAGAATGTGGCCAGTTTATGTTAGTATTAAACTTAGCGAATTAAGTGCGTTCTTGGTGGATTGTGGCTTTTGATTTAAGAAGTCGATCGTTCAGTTTCTATCACCAGGAGTAGTCCTGGAACGATATGCTCTTTTTAGTTTGAATTATGTATGCTTTAATGCAATCCGTGTAATGTACATCTCACGAACAGTAGTTTTTTTCACTAGGAAAAGTTTTTTTAAAGTGCTATAATTGGTTGCCTTGCTTCATAGAATCTGTATTACCTTACCGCATGGTAGTGTATAGCAACCAAATATGGTGTATGTGTAAAATGCAAGTTAGGGAGAATTTTTTTGAATGGTCCGCATAAGGAATCTCTCAATTTTCGACCCTCTTATGCTTGATGACGCTTGTCGTCTAATTAATGCTTTTGGTTTCTCATATTTGTTGTTTCCTACAAAATCATTGTCGACCGGCCTCTTATGCTTGATGACTCTTGTCGTCTAATTAATGCTTTTGGTTTCACATATTTGTAGGACATTGTTTCAAAGATAAAAGCTTTTACAAAACAAGGATCATGGAAAGATACAGTGGTCATTTTGTCTGCTACTGGTTCTATCTCTAGTGTTTACATAGGCTATAACGGGAGCTCTGTTATCCGTATCGTTCCTAAGGTTGTAAATGTAATTGTCATGTATTGCTATCGTTCTTGTGCCTGAAAATGAACTGGTTTGTTGATGAATTGACAGGGATGTTATGGCATACTGTCTTTAAAAGGTAGCTTCACAGTATCGAAGAGCAAGGTTTGTCAAACTGAGGGGCTGATGGTGTCATTGGCTGAGACGGATTACTCTGTATTTGGTGGTTCCGTTCATGGAAAGCTTATAGCTGCAACGCCCATTCAGGTTGTAGTGGGGAGATTCACGAATGCCAAGGGTGACGGTGGCAGTGGCGGTGGCGGTGGCAGAGGCAGAGGCATAGGCAAAGGTAGAAGGAGAGGCAGGGGCAGGGGCAGGGGCAGAGGAAGAGGCTCCTCATCTGATCCACCTCGTTCTGATTTAAGAGCTCCCTCTAAACGGGGCAGTGGAAGCAGAGGCGGAGGCTCCTCGTCTAATCTACCGTCTGGAGGCGTAGGCGGAGGCTCCCTCTCTAATCCACTTTCAAGTGATTCTGGTGATTTTGACCCTTCACAGTACATCAGTCAACCCTTCTCACCTAATCCACCTTCCAGTGTTGGAACTCACTTTGCATCGAGCAACGGAAGCAAAGGCTCCTCATCTAAACCACCTTCCCATTTCGCAGGCGGGGGCTCCTCATCTAACCAACCCTGCAATGAAGCTCCCTTCTTCAGATTTTTATAGTGATTCTGGTGATGAATGATGATACTCCTGTGCCGTTGACTCCATCAAAATGTAAGCAAAACGCTAACATACAGAGCTTTACTCTACTTGTTTTACAATGTAAGCAAATCATCCATCACAGATACATAGCATTTTCTTTTACTAGTTGTTTCGATTGTAGCAAAATGCTATACTTTTCTCATTCAGATATATCATCAAGTGTCAATAATACTTACCAACGGCTTGCTCAATCAATTTGCGTTCTTTCTCTTATTCATCAATATTTCTTTAGATTTTCTATTTTGTTTTCTTTTGTAGATATCATTCTTTCATTATCTTTCTGGTTCCTTTTCTTTGGGAATTAGGAAATTTCTATGTTTTTATTGCATTTGGTTGGTTAGATTTGATTTTCTTTCTATTTTGTTTTCAATGCTTTGATATTAGTTTGAAAACTTATCTCTAGTTACATAATATGAATGGTCAGTTTAATCATGTTATGAAATACTGAAGTGTTAGTATATTGTATGCCACTAGCTAGAAGGGTTTGGGAGATCAGTTATATGATAGGAGGAGAGTGACTCTTCAATACAGCAATTACATGCGATTAAAGGTTGTAAATTTCAATTAATTAGGACTTAGGAGTACTTGCTAGTGAAAGGGTAGATCCGTAGATCTGTATTAGACGAGACCTTAAATAGGAGTGTATATAAGGAAAGTACTCCGTAATGGTGCCCAAAACTTGAAATGGCACTAAAGAAATTATTTGTTTTATCCAAATTATTAATTTATTGAGTATTTTCTAGGAAGGTTTTATACTTTTATTTAAGGACATATATTAATCGATTGAATTAAACACAAAAAATCAACACATATTTAAGGATTAATTTATAATTAGAAATGTCATCGTTCCCGATGCTATGAGAAGTGACAGCAAGAAGCCAAATAATCCCCACGGAAATTATTTACGTTCAGACATACACATACCGTAGTAAATATAATCATGTATGTATAGTGTATACCGATCGATGCTCAGAAATCAATGTCAGAAAATGACACTGCACTGCAACCTTTATCAACTGCCAATCCAACCCTAGCTGCAGTATATAAATTTTTATCTCTCTTTTTTACTCATGCCCTAACCCTTCTTCCAAACTTTCCAAATCATCATTCCTCACTATACCAAACAAAAATATTGAATCAATCAATTCAATGAAACAGTGCTCACTCGTAAAAAACCTCGAGGTATTCTATAAAATTTAATCTTGAGAAAAAAAATTAAAGTAAAAAATGGAAAATTGCATACAAGTAAAATCAAAGTTCCGTCATGGCGGCGGGTGCGGCCTCCGCCCCAGCCGGAGTTCTAGGTCTATCTCCTCCTCTTCGGCTGAGTGTTTTGTGTTTTCGTCCAAACCTCGAATGTTGCTGTTATTGTTGTCGTTGCTGTTGTTTGATGCAGATGGTTCAGTGTTTGTGGAGTGGCAGAGGGAGGAAACGACACTGTTGGGTGCCGTTTCAGTAGGTTTAAATGTATTGTTGGCGAAATGTTGAAGAGGAATTGAGTAATTAGGGAAAATGATGGAATTAGGGTTTGGTAAAGGGTAAACAAGGCACAATCCGTCAGCGCCGAATTCGTGGCCTGTTTGGATAAGTATCCGCGGTGGCTGAGAGGGGACGAGGGGCGGCGGCGGAGGCACCTCGTGCAGCCTGGCGCGATCACGGCGGTGCACGTTCATGTGGCCGCCGAGGGCTTGGGCGGAGCGGAACTCCCTCCGGCAGTATGTGCACGTGTAGGAGCGCGGCGGCCACGTGCAGCCCAGCAGGTTGCCCGTCGTGTCCTCCTCGAACGCCCGGACTTCCCACGAATCGTCGTCTTCGTCTGGAGATGCCTGATTGTTGTTGTTCCGCATCGCGAAATGTGATTGGGGTTGGTTTGAATTTGGGAAGGAGGAGGTTAGGGACGTGAGTCCGAGGTAGGGAGCCATGAGACAAGTATCATTTAAAGGTTAAATCTCATTTAAAGGTTAAAATAAATGCAAAGTTGATAATTTTTTTTAAAAAAAAAGGAAAATAAAAGGGAAGAAAGATGATATGGTATAGTAATGGCGTTGAAGAAAGAGATGAATTGAATAAGAAAGAGATGAATAAGGGTGGTTAAAATAAGGGGGATGGGCGTAGTGGGAAAATGGGGACAAAATTCTCATAGCACCGAAGATATCAACAAAGTTTTTTGGGTATGCAGTTGGATTGTAGCTGTGAACACATAGCTAGATGAATATACATATAATTATAAGCATATGTATGTGTGTGTGGGTAAAAGATGTATCTTTGCACCTCCATTTGAGTACAAAAAGCAACAAACTGTGCATTGGCTTCAACGTATGTCCATGTCGAACAATCTTTGTCTTTCATCTCCTTAAGAGAGAGAGAGAAAGAGAGTAAATAATAGAGTACTCCATATAGTCTACTTAGCATAGATTGGCTGGATTTTATTTATTTGACTTGTCACTTTAATCGTTGCTTGTAACGACAATCAGTCTTACTCACCTAATATGGATACACTAGTTTTGATTTTTGAACACTTATCTACTCGGAAACATTGTACATATATAGTTTTCCCTTTTTAAGTAATTAAATAATTAATGAAATGATGATGTGAAAGTTGGCATATCATATGTTTAACCGACAGTTCATTCTCGTCATTTTGCAATCTCTAACATCTAAAAACTCATCTTTATCTGTAAACATTCAAGATTTATGACTTAATTCTTTCTAACTAAATGATAAATAAATTAAGAGGGTGCTTAATGTTCAAAGAGCTAATTATAACTAATTGTTGTCAAAATTTATTTTATGGAGAGCTAGCTTGTAAATTCTTTTGAACAAACTTATGAAATTTATAAGCTCGACCAAAAATACTCTAAAATAAAAAGAATTCTAAGAATGAAATTAAAATTAAGCCAATTGATTATAACTTTCGTTTTCGTTTAATTAATTTTGTTTCGACATGGCGTGGATTAGGCCACATTGCTTTCAAACGCAGATCACTAATTGCCATTGGTGGCCAGGAGGATTTAGCTAAGAGGAGGTCGATAATTTTTATGTTTTAACGGAGTACTAATTATACATCTTGTCCCCAATCTAGCTATCAGCCACTATATTTAACTGTCACGAATTTTAATAATGTTAATGTTATTGACTTTGTTTTTGGAGAGATATATAAATAGAATAAGGATCTCATTTTATTGGTAAAATGTGTTTTAAGTAAATTTTGTTCAACAATGACATATTTTGTAAATAATAGTAGTAGTACTATTAAAGAAGGTTAAAAAAGCTATAGCCTATATGGCATATGAGTATATTACTATAAAGGGCTGTGACAATTTTTCGGAAACAAATTTTACATGAGAATGGAATAGTTAATTGAAGATCTCAGTGTAATATGAAGATTAATTAATTCAAATTGAGTAAAGTTGATTCAATTTTGTTATGTCCAAACTAATCCAGTACATCGATTTTGATTAATTATAATTAGTGGGTGACGAGGGTTCATATCCCAATATAACTACTTAATAGATTTTTTATCCATATATATACATTTTGAAGTTAATAATAGTTATATTGATGATAATGTTTCTGTAAATTAATGAGGAATATTGGAGAAGATACAACTTAAGTGAGAACAAATGTAATTAGGAATGAGCTGTAGCTAGAGACAAGAGTTAATTAAATGCCTCTATTTATAGAAAGTTACAAAGTCAGGAATATAGATAAGTCTTCATTCTACACTAGTACTAGAAAAGATGCATATAAATATAATTACAATATAAAGAGATTGCCTCGTTAAAAAACTTGCCAGGAAATTCCAATATTGGGACAAAACTTCGCTAAAGGATATTATAACGAGTCAATTTAGTATTTTAGTTGATCTTGTGTTCCTACTTTCTGAATGTTGGCATTAAGTTATCTATAGGGAACAAATCCTATTAGGTAGGTAAAATAATGTTTGAGAGTTAAAAAACCTGTTTAATCATCGGTCAATTTTTTTGGATTCAATACCAAAATACACTTCTGTTCGCAGCTGAATTCATAGAATATGTTGAGTCTATGTCCGAAACCTTAAACCCTCATCACTTTAGCCCTCGTCTTGCATGCCTTCCATAGTTTCACCGAATTATGTGTATTGTTTTTATTTTAAATAAGAATTAGTATATTTAATTAAGATATTAGAATTAATTTAGTATTCTATTATTAATTATAATTTTATTATACTTAAAAGACTAAGTTAATTACATTAGTTATTCAACAATTTATGATAAAAATGAAAAATGTGAGTAGCATCTGAACGTGAGTAGCATGAGATGGAAAAAATAGTAACTACGAGGTAGACTAAGAAAAAAATAATCAGAAATTGAATTAATTTTGTAGACGAATCAAGAAAGTATGCGTCAACAGTGACGAAGCCGCTATGAGGCCTGAGGGGCCAGTGGCCCTCCCAACATATACAATTATTACTGTATATATGCTATTAAAAAGACAAAGATTGTGATTAGCATAATTGGTTTTAGCCCAAGTCAGTGTCCTAGCTTACCCGATTTTGAATCCCACAACCTGCAATCGTTTTTTTTTTTTTATTCTTTGCATAATTTCTTACAATTTTATGCTCCCAAGTTCAACTCCACTTGAGCTTAGAAATCATTCTTTTCCTTGCTTTATTTTCTTACACTCTTAGGCCATCCACAATGGGGCGGACGATGACTTAACCATCGTTCGTGCTTGATCGATCGTCCGCGGACGATGCTCATCGTCCACCACTGTGGCATCGCGGACGATGCTCACGCGTTTTTTTTTTTCCAAATTTTTTTCTTATTTAAACACCACAATTCTCTACCATTTCAAACACTCCAATTTCACATCTCTTCAATTATTCTCTCTTATCTCCTAAAAAATGAATCCCGACGGCGACGATTTGAACTTTCTATGGATGAAGTTGTTTTCTCCAATCGTTGTAGTGTTTAAATATTCAAAAAATAAAGAAAATGCTTAGGGCGGGCATAGTCCGCCCCATTGCAGCTAGAAGGGGCGGAGGATAAAATGCTGACGTGGCAGTGCATAGGGCGGGGCTTAGTCCGCCCCATTGTGAAAGCCCTTATGTCCAGGAGTTTGTTTGATGTTCCCAAAGTTCAATCCATTCAGTCACAAATTATTGTTTTTACATTTTTAATTCCAACAATTTGTTTTATTTCCTTACAGTATATTTTTATGTTTTCAAGTTCAAATCCTTCAGCCTAAAAAAATTTAAAAATAAATCCTTGTTTTCTTTCTGTACACTCTTATGTCTAAGAGCATCTCCAATGCAAATAGGCCAGCCATAGGCCAGCCACTCTCTCTCCTTGCCACGTCAGCAGCACTAAAAATCCATCTGCCACATTAGATTTAGGCCAGCCATAGGCCAGCCGCAATAAAAATAATTCAAAATATACTACATTTACGGAATTAAAATTACGATTAAATTACGAAATTAAATTTACGAAACATATACGGGAAAATTCATTAATTGCATTAAAAAAAAAGGTACATAGATAAAAAAAAAAATTACATAATAAAGAAAAAAAAACTATCGGCGTGCAGTCCTCCATGCCCACAACTCTTCAATTATATCCTTTTGGAGTTGAATATGAGCTTCAACTTGGCGTATGTCGGCATATTTCTTGAGGCGGTCGGCTTCATCGAGAGGTACCCCACGTCGTACGCTAGGGGTGGCCGTTCCGTGGCTTGGACCGGCTTCATCGTCATTGGCCCAACTAGTCAGTTGTACGCCTTCGTCTTCGACGATCATGTTGTGCATGATAATGCAGGCGTACATTATTTGGGAAACGCATCTGACATCCCACAAACGCGTTGGACACTTAATTGCCGCCCATCGAGACCGGGAGCACACCAAATGCGCGCTCCACGTCCTTGCGCACCGACTCCTGCCTTTCCGCAAAGTAGGCCTTCCTTTCATCACTTGCGTGTCTCGATCGTCTTCACAAAGACAGGCCACCTAGGGTATATCCATCCGCCAAGTAGTAGCCCATATCATGCCGGTTGCCGTTGGCCACAAATGAGACGGCATGGATCGATGCCCCGACACTTCTCGTTGAATAGGGGCGACGAGTTGAGGACGTTGAGGTCGTTGTTTGACCCGGCAACCCCAAAATATGCATGCCAGATCCACAGCCGGTAATCAGCTACGGCCTCGAGGATCATCGTGGGATTCTTTGACTTGTAGCCGGTCGTGTAGGCCCCCTTCCAGGCAGTCGGACAGTTCTTCCACTCCTAATGCATACAATCTATGCTTGCCTAATATCCCGGGGAACCCATGCTTTCCCCGTGCATCTGCATCAAATGCTGACAATCTTGGGAAGTAGGGCTTCGAAGGTACTACTCACCGAAAATTTGAATCACGCCCTGACGAAAAACTTCAGACATTCCAGGGCGTCGTCTTACCGATGTGGAGGTACTCATCCCACATGTCTGCCGCGCCTCCGTAGGTCAACTGCCTGATTGCCGCCGTGCACTTTTGAATAGGGGTGTGGTCGGGTCTGCCAACCGCATCGTGCCTGAAGCGGAAACACAGATATCGACGCTCCAAAGCGTCAACAATACGCATAAACAATTCCCTGCGCATTCTAAAACGCCGCCTGAACATGTTTGCGGGAAACCGCGGGTTCTCTGAAAAGTAGTTGTCATATAGCCGCTGATGTGCAGCTACGTGATCCAGATCAATCACTGCTCGGCGGTGGACAACCCGTGGAGGGTGAGGTATCGCCTGCTGTTCCACCCTACGCATGTACCGCTCCATCTAGCGGTTCATGTAGGCCTCCATAGCCTCGTTCATCCTCCGTTCGTACTCCTCAGCATCCCCACCACTCCTACCACCCGCGTTACTCATCGCTCGATGATGCTCTTGTACAAAAATTTAGAGAGGGAAAAAACTCGTTAAAACAAGTGGTGCAAATGAAAATGAAACTAAAATCGCGTTTATATAGGTTTTTAAAAAAATCGAAATTGGGCGCTGGCCGATCGGCACGCCACAATGGCGGCCAGCGCATCGGCCAGCGCCACGCAATCGGCTAGCCCTGGCCGCTTTTTTCGCCGATTTTGCGCTGGCCTACTCCAATGGTTCGGGTAGCCGACCGGCTAGCCACGCGAATCGGCTAGCTGGCATTGGAGATGCTCTAATAGTTTTACTCTAACTGCTATTTTATTTGCATATATCCAACTTTTAGTTTTATATTACCCCCCTCGTCCCATTAAAATATGGGCAATGGATATAGCACGAGAATTAAGACAAAATTGATAAGGTAAGAGATGATGAGAATGGTATGGTAAAGTAAGAGAGATGATGAGAATGGTAGTTAAAGTAGTGTTAGTGGATAGTGGATCTACATTATTAAATTCATATAACTTTCCAAAAGTGGAATGCACAAATTTTTATAGGACGGACGAAAATGAAAAGTGCACATAATTTTATGGGATGGAGGGAATATAATTAACTTGCAATCTTGCACCTTGTTTTCAAACGATAATAAGCATATAGTAATATATTTCTAGTTTCTATTATGAATTCTCTTTTTTTTCCTCTCATTTTTCATCTACTATATCTTTTGCAAACCCCATTGCCGATGCTACAAAAAATTTCGGCGGTGTCAACTCTAAAAAATACCTAAGCTTTGGGCACCCAACATAGAGTTCATGGCTTCGTCACTGTGCGTCAAATCATTGAATTCATGTACATGATTTCAGTAATTCACAATTTTACTGTAAAAATCATAAAGATGTCTATGGAATTATTATCTGAAATCTAGTGTTTTTGTATTTTCCTATAATTGTTTTATTTTAGTAGGAGTACTAATAATATTGTAACTGGATAAATAGTTTCTTTTTAATATTATTATTGTTATGAAATGATTGTAAATAAATTTTATTAGTCATTTATGATGCGAGGAGGGGAATTACTATATTTAAAAAAAAATCTGAACACTAAATATAGTTGAAATCTAAAACCCTCCGTCCCTTCAGCCCTCGTCGTGCCTCTGCCTTCCATCGCCAACATCACCGTCCAGTGCTGCCGTTGAAGTCTACAGAGGTTCAACGAAGGAGCGCTGCTCTCCAACATCACTCATAAGGTTGATTCATTTGATTTCTTCAATCTCCATACTCTATTTTTTTTCATAGGGATTATTCATATTGTCTGAATCGGCATTGGCCGGTTTTTGATTTGTCAGGCCTGTGTGCAATCTACAAAATTCAAATTCAAAATTAGGGCAAAACACCAATTTAGGGCTAATCCAAGCAACAAATTCAGGTTTAATATGTCGAGTTCCGGCGAACCGAGCAGAAAACGGCCGTTTATAGAGATAGATAAGCCGAGTACAGTATTGTGCACAGTGGTGGCAATGGATTACAAGAATCTCTTTTACAGAGTGTGTAGTGTGTGCGAAAGGACTCTGCCGGACAATCCCGGTAGCTCTTGCAGCCACTACAACTGCACCAACAGTTTCAATCCTTCTACTTCCAGCTCCAAACGCCTCTTTCGTGTTCTTGTAAGTTGCAAATTTGAATGCTGGAAGGAACATTGGGTGAAAAATTCAATTGCTTTTATGAATTTGGATGTAAATTGTAATAAATGATTCGATTTGCAGGTGTCAATAGCTACGGATACAGAGATTTTGGTGGTGATAATGTTCGATAGGGCCGCGAGAGTGTTGTTTGGTTGCTCTGCTGATGAGTTTTTTCACTTTGCCAAGACTCACCCCTATGCCTGTATGCTTTTGAGCTCATGTTTTTCCACATTTCTTCTAATGAAACAAAAAGTTTAGTAGATTTTGATGTGGAATTGTGCAGCTACAACGGCGAGCAAGGCTCTGGAGGGAGAGATTTTGACTGTAACGTTATCAAAGCCGAAGAATGGCAATGCTCAGCACCTACGTGTGGTATCGGTTATACCTATGCGAAGTGATTTTCAGCCAGCCATCCACACTTTGAGGGAATTGTATCCACCCTAACTAACATTTCACTTTCGTGGAAGCTATTCTGTGATTAAGAATTTCTATTCTTGCTTTATGTATTGTCTAATACTAGAACTTGAGAGAATGAATAATCGTAGGTTGCTGCTGCTGAGTATGTTTAGTTTTGTGTATTTTCCTAGATTCTTTTTGTAGTTTGATGCCCTGCAAGATTCTTGGCATCGTTTACAAACACGAGGACATGTGTATATTCTTCTAAATCTCAATCAAAATCCTCTATTTGTTCTTGATTATGATCATTAGGGATAATTTTTTATGCATTTTGCAGATCAAAACTACTGTTGCAAATATTAGTGAAAATTGCTCTGTTTCACAAAAATTCCAATGATGAGAGGTCTGTTTCATCTGATGAGAGTGGTTAGTTTGTAAAAGTGGTAAATGCCAAATTTTGTCTTGTACTAATAATGTGAGTGGATACCTGGAAGAGCCCAGGCCAGTGGGATTTTTGGTCCAGGAATTGTTTGTCGGATCTTATAACGTTTTTGTGAGCAGTGATCAGATGATCATCGGGGAATCACACTTCTCCTCACCGTTTTAATCCAAACTGATGAATCCTCTTTACCAATCTAAGAAAATTCGTCAGAAATGAAGAATAATGTTTCTTTGATAGGCGTTTATAGTGAATAAGAAGGACCGGATTTTGGGCCGAAGGGGGAGAAGAAGATGAACACTGGGGAAGTCAGAAGATGAAAAATTTGGTGATGAAATCGAATTGATTCCCTGCCCTTACACGCGAGGCAAGGGAGGCGAAGGAATGGTATATGAGCGTGCGGCTCAGTCTTAGACCACGTTGCATATCGGGAACCCAGTGCCATTGGTCGGTTGGGTCCTTGAGACCGAGAGTGCCCTAAAAACAACTTTGATACATATGAGCACAAGCATAAATTTACATCTTCAAGTTATTTATAATTAGTTACTCTCGTGGCTTTTCTTCACAAATATGAAGAAGTGAGGATCAAATGCATCTCAAAAATGACGACGAAATGTTGTTGTTTTTTTAATAAAAAATAATAGGTTGGGAATTCGAGTTATCTCAAATATGTGTAAATCTTGAAAAAGTGAAACTAGACCACAATCAAATTTAGGCGCGTTTCAGATTTAGTTTAGGGAGTACTCCCTCCGTCCGCGAATAGGAGTCCCGTTTTTCCATTTTAGTCCGTCCGTGAATAGGAGTCCCGGTTCACTTTTACCATAAATAGTAATAGGGTCAAACCTTCCATTAGCTCATTCCATTCACATTTTATTTAAAACTAATATATACAAAGTGGAACCCCTATTCCACTAACTTTTTTCCACCTACTTTTCTTAACATGTCTTAAAACTCGTGCCACCAATGAATGAGACTCCTAATGGCAGACGGAGTAGTATATAGTACTTAGTAGTTTATGATGGTTTTTCGGTCAAATTAAAAAATCTAATGGTTAAATATCTTAAATGACTGTCATTTTTATCCGAAACCTTTTATTCGTTGTGATGATTTTCAAGTTGAAAATTTATTTCTTGTAATAATTGACAAAATAGACATAATATCCACATTGTGCTCGAGATTTTTGCATGAAAACAACCTCACCAAATACGAGTAATATTAGTGATGTTATTTTTGTCACATGGCATAAAGTAACTGTAATATTTGGAATAGCTGAAAGAAAGAATGGGTATGATTTTGATTATGAAATTAGAAAGCATGCAAAGGTGATCATGCAAAATACCCGCTCTCCTAACTGCAGAGTAAACTACGGATCAATCCATCATGCACAATTATCAATCACGGATGCGCAGTTTCCCGCCGCCGTTTTGGTTTTATTTTTATGTGAAATGTTGAGCTGATGTTTGGAGCTTGAAATCTCAGCTCTCAGCTTGAATTAGAGCTGGAAAATGGACATCCTGTTTTCTCAGATTCAAGCGGACCTCCGCTCCAACGACTCCCTCCGCCAGTCCAGCGCGTTACTCCAAGCGCTGCAGCAATCCGCGGCGGGGCGTGACATCTCCGTCATCGCCAAATCCGCCGTCGAAGAGATCGTCGCCTCCCCTGCCTCCGCCGTCTCCAAAAAGCTCGCATTCGACCTCATCCGCAACACTCGCCTCACCGCCGATCTCTGGGACACCGTCTGCACCGGCATCCGCAACGACATCGACTTCCCCGATCCCGACGTCACCGCCGCCGCGATCTCAATCCTCGCCGCAATCCCCTCCTACCGCCTCAGCAAACTCATCCACGACTGCAACAAGGAGATCTCCGACTGCTTCGACTCCCCCAGCGACAATCTCCGCTTCTCCGTCACTGAAACCCTAGGCTGCATCCTCGCGCGCGACGATCTCGTCACGCTGTGCGAGAACAACATGAAGCTGCTCGATCGCGTCTCCAATTGGTGGAATCGCATCGCCCGGAACACGCTTGACAAGTCCGATAACGTCTCCAGGGTTGCGTTCGAGTCCATCGGAAAACTGTTCCAGGAATTCGAGACGAAGAGGATGAGCCGCCTCGCGGGAGACAAATTAGTCGATACTGAAAACTCGGTCGCGATTAGGTCGAAATGGGTTGCTTCGATGGTCGATTTCTTGTGGAAGATGAGAAGCACGTTGATGTGCCGATCGCTACTTCTACCTATAGAGAGCTTCAGAGCTACGATTTATCCTCTGGTTTATGCAGTTAAGGCCGTCGCATCAGATTCCATTCAGGTGATCAAGAAGCTCTCTAGCAGGAACGTCGTGGCTTCGGATTCAAAAGAAGCAGAGAGGTTTATAGGAGTGTCGGATGTGGTGTCGCATTTGGCTCCTTATTTGGAGTCATCATTTGATCCTGCTTTGATATTTGAGGTGGGGATTAATATGTTGTATTTGGCTGATGTTCCTGGTGGGAGGCCGGAGTTGGCATCTGCCTCCATTACTGCAATCCTCACACTCTGGGACAGACAGGAGTATTCTTCTGGACGCGAGACCATAGTTAGAGCCGTCGTCAATAATTTGCATCTCCTTGACCTTAGCATGCAGGTATATCATCATCTGCACATCACATCTTCAAATTCATAAATTAGGAATACTAATGCTTGTTAATTTATTTGGAGCTAATTGCTTTCATATGCTATCACAGGTGTCATTGTTTAAAAAGCTGCTTCACATGGTGAGGAACTTGAGGGCGGAGTCGGATAGAATGCATGCTTTGGCATGCATTTGTCGAACTGCTCTTTGCGTTGATCTTTTTGCAAAAGAGAGCATTCGCCGAGGGCAAAAACCTGTTGCAGGAACAGATATTGTGTCACTGTTTGAAGATGCGGCTGTTAAAGCTGATCTGAATAATGTGACTACAAAGAGCTTGTTTAGAGAAGAATTAGTTGCGATGCTGGTGGAGAGCTGCTTCCAATTGTCGTTGCCTTTGCCTGAGCAAAAGAACTCTGGTATGGAGAGCAGGGTGATTGGAGCGTTAGCCTATGGAACCGGTTATGGTGCGTTGAATTGGACAGAACCAGCTTTGGAAGTGGTGGAAGTCTGCAGGCCATGCGTTAGATGGGATTGTGAGGGTCGTACGTATGCCATTGATTGCTATCTCAAGTTGCTTGTTAGACTCTGTCACATTTATGACACCCGTGGCGGAGTTAAAAGAGTAAAAGATGGGGCTTCTCAGGATCAGATACTCAATGAAACACGGCTGCAAAATTTGCAGCGAGAGCTTGTTAGGGATCTCCCGGAGGTTAGCAATGCAGCAGCAACTGAAATCTTGTCTTTGCCTTTTAAATACTGTAACGTCGTGAATATTGCTTTTTTGCTTCTCTCTGTTAGAAACCAGGGATCGATTAAGATTTCTCATACTCTGCTTGTTCTGATTGTGTTATGCTATAAACATAACTGGCCTTACTGGCAGGTAAACACGCCTAGAATTGGTGCCCGTCTTCTGTGGGCAATTGCAGAGCACGTTAATTTGGACGGATTGGATCCTCTTCTGGCTGATGACCCTAATGACCTGTTAAACGTCATTGTGACAAATATCCATAATATCCTACACAACACAGACTCATCTCCTAGCACATTGAATCGACCTCAAGATGTTCAAGTAGCACTTCTATGTGCACAACGTGTGGGATCACGTCATCCTAGGGCTGGCCAATTGCTGCTCCAGGAACTTGAAGAATTCAAGAGCAGTCCCTCTTCCGATTCAGTCACCAAGCATCAATGCCGTTTATTACTTCCGAGAATTAAATATGCATTAAGCCATTCAAGTGATAGGTAAGCATTTTGCTCCTATGCATACTTAGAGAAGAGTTACAGTTTGTCTACTGCATGTTTGTCAGGTGATCCTAATTTCATTTGATGATGTGTCTGCCAACTAAGCTTCCCTTTATGATTTATACCTAATCTGGTTTGAAACTACTTTGTGTGTGGTGCATCTAAGCCCTACTTTACAGCAATCCAAGGGTGCCTCGATTGCAAGATTGCAGCTTTATACAGAATATTTGAACATTAAATATTGCATAACTTGCTATGGTTGTCTGATCTTGTTTTTCTTTTCTTTTTTTGGTTTCTAGGTGGATTGGGGTTGGTGACACCAGAGGAGACTACCCTTTTAGCCACCACAAGCTAACTGTTCAGTTCTATGAAGCTTCTGCGGCTCAGGACCGGAAACTAGAGGGATTGATTCATAAAGCTATTTTAGAACTTTGGAGACCAGATCCCAACGACTTAACTCGATTGCTGGCAAAAGATATTGACTGGAGTTTGGTCAAGGTTCCCCCACGTGCATTGACTTTGTCTGCTAGCAGTGATCCTTGCTATGTTGAAGGATATCATTTGACAGATCCAAATGATGGAAGGATTACCCTGCATTTAAAGGTAATGAACTCTACTGAATAGGTCGCATGTTAAACAACAGTTTTTTACCTTATGAGTAGTACAATGAGATAAGAGTAAAATTTCACATATTGCAGGTTCTTAATCTTACAGAGATTGAAATAAATCGCGTGGACATACGATTTGGTCTATCCGGTGGGTTATACTTCATGGACAAATCTCCTCAAGCAGTGCGGCAGTTGAATTATCTTAATTCACAGGTAACTGCAGTATAATTCGGTTAATTCTGTTGAAAACTCTTATTTCTTCTAAGTATTTTCTTAAATTTCTAACAGACGAGCTATATATATACTGTGACATGAGTAAGATTGCATTAAAAAATGATGCATGAGGCGAACGAACTAATCACTCAACGAAACACCACATTTATTTCATTTATATACTTTGAACTCTTATATGGTGATATCCTATGGAACTAAAACTTGACATTAGTTGTAAAAAGTTAATAATATAAGAATTTATATCCAGGAACCGGTGCATTGCAGTGTGACAGTGGGTGTATCGCACTTTGAGCGATGTGCATTCTGGGTTGAAGTCATGTACTACCCTTTTCAAGGTAGGCATGCTCAAGCAGAGTACGGAGGAGGTTACGCTGAAGAAGATCCAGAAATGGCGAGATACAGGAGAAGTCTAAGGCCGGCAATTGGAGAGCCTGTGATATTAAGATGCCAGCCGTATAAAATTCCTCTGACTGAACTTCTTTTGCCACATAAGATATCACCAGTTGAGTTTTTCAGATTATGGCCTAGTTTGCCTGCTATAGTGGAGTGCACAGGCACGTATACGTACGAAGGAAGTGGTTTCAAGGCGACTGCTGCACAACAGTATGGGGAGTCTCCTTTCCTCAGTGGCTTGAAATCTCTGTTGTCTAAGCCTTTCCATAAAGTTTGCTCGCATATTATCCGGACAGTTGCTGGATTCCAGGTACTCAAAACTATATATATAGATAGATAGATGGCTCTTATTTATAGTGAATGAGATGTTGATTTGTTAAAACAACAGATGTGCTATGCTGCTAAAACATGGATAGGAGGGTTCGTGGGGATGATGATATTTGGTTCAAGTGAAGTGAGCAGAAATGTGGACCTTGGTGATGAAACGACAACGATGGTGTGTAAGTTTGTGGTTAGAGCTTCGGATGCAAACATAGCAAAGGAGATGGGGTCGGACGTGCAGGAGTGGATGGACGACTTGACTGATGGTAGCATTGAGTACATGCCTGAGGAAGAAGTGAAGGAGGCTGCTGCGGAGAGGCTGAAAATGTCGATGGAGCATATAGCGCTGTTGAAGGCAGCACGGCCGCGTAAAATGAGTGATCATGAGCAGCAACAACAGGAGCAAGCGGATGAGGATGGAAAGGAGACCACCTTATTTAAGTTGAGTGCAGAAGAGGTCGAACATCGAGCTCTTCAATCCGCCGTCTTGCAAGAGTGGCATCACCTATGTAAAGACAGGAGTACCAAACTTTAGCCTCCAAGTAGTATAATTTTAGCTTTGGAAAAAGTGTTTCAAATTTAGCAAGGGAAATTAGAAAACTCAGTTGTAGTTCTGGGAATTCCAGCTTATTTATCATGTGAAATGGAAATTATAATCTCCAACTCATAAAAACGTCGTTATTTGAAATAGAGGCTAAAATATATCAACCCCAATTTTTAACATTTTTTTTAAAAGTCACTAACTACATTTTTCTTTGGAGTGAACTATACTAAAGTCCATAATCTTGTCGAAAAATACACCAATGGTCCCTAAAAAATTTTTATAGCCTATTTGGTACCTGTCGGTCTTTTATACCCATCAGCATTAAAAAAATCTCCTAAATGTCATGGAGGACATTTTCGCTATCTGGAAATTACAGTTTTGATACCTCTTCAATCTTGCAATTATTTTGGACATGCATAAAAGCACATTTTACAACAAAAAATATTTTCTTTTGAATTAATTCACTTAAATTTTTTAAATAATTACTTGAATACCGTATAGATTAAGCTTTATAATGAAGAAATTACTATAGTTCACTTTAATACTTTTAGTAGAAAAATGTTACTTGCAAGAGTACGCTTTAATTTACGTTAGATATAATTCATTTAAATTTTAATTATTATGTTTAAAAAATATTTTTCACTATACTATACTTTAATTAACGTAATTAAAATATTTATTTTTCACTAACATTTAAATATTTAAGTAACATTTTTAAATAAAAAATTACTATAATTCGCAATAATATTTTTTCTTCTCAAATTTAAAAAATAAATTTTTAAGTTAAAATAAATCCCTAAAAGAATTTTCAATAAATCACTTTAATATTTATATTAAAAAATGTTACTAATAAATATAAATTTTTCTTTGCAAACATACAGATTAAGTTGTATAATAAATAATATTTAATTTTAAAAATAAATAAAGCATAATTAAAATATTTGGTTTTTTTATTTAAATTTTTGAAATCATAAATCATCAAATATTATTTAAATGAAAGTATAATTGAGTTTATAAAAGAAAATGGTGATGGAAGAAAAAATAAAAAAAATTAAAGAGTAGAAAGGTCTAAAATGCCCAGAATTTTAAATATTCACACTAGTGGTGTTTAGGATTACTTTAGTCTTATCATACCAAAAATGATATAAAAATTTTTAGAGACTATTGGTGCATTTTATGTGAAGTTTTATATATGTCTCATTTGACATAATTAATTAATAAATAGAATAAAAGTACAAACAATACTCGAACATAGGGATGTTAATTGGGCTAACCCGCTCGGGTTCAGGCCAATCCACTCGGGTAGTCGGGCTATTTGGGTGCCGGTTATTCGGACTGTGAATTTTTCAGGTTATAAATTTTCGGTCATAACCCTGAATCTTCGGGTTTCGAGCTAATCCATGGACTATTCGGGTCAATAGCGATCTGATATGTTACTTTCCATACATTCCAATATTCTAACTTATTAAAAGACAGATTGTCGTAAATAATAAAGTATTATCAAAGTGATCAAGCAAAAAAAATACTAGCAATTGAAAAATTGAAACAAAATATATAAACATATTGTTTAATTAATAACACAGATGAATCTGACTATAATTAAATGGAAATCATATGAAAATCCTAACTTTCAATTTGAGAGAGAAGACATAATTACCATATATACTTCATATCAATGTTGTATTTAATATTGATATTACCAAATATACGTCATATAAATACATAATCCAAAATTTTAATTATATTTTTATATTAAATGCTTAATCCGTGGGCTAACCCGCAACCCACCCAGGCCAGCCCGCATAATCCGCCGACCCAAACGGATTAGCCCATGTAGTCCGCTTTTGAATATGGCTTGCAATTTTCCGGTCCTAACCCTATGATTTTTACAGATTATTCGGATCGTCCCATGAATTTCGGACTAGATTGACATCCCTACTCGGACATACCCTAACATGCCAACTAGCCGAGGCTAGCGAGCCAGGAGGAAGAGTACACTACAAAAGAACTCGGGTTATTATGTTGAGAAGACTTCTCTCAAATTGGCAGCCAAAGTTTGCTGTAAATTCAACTTGAGAGGTCCAAAATATAAAAGCGAAAATAAAAAAAAGGGCGCAGTATTATACGAAAAACAGTTCGCTGACTGAAGAACCCTTTTGAATCAACCAAAAATTGCTTCAAGGGGAGCAGATCTCGTTTCTCATCTCCGGCGAGATCTCAGCCATGCCGCTGGCGGCTTCCGCGATTTACTTCCTTAATCTTCGCGGCGATGTTCTCATCAATCGCCTCTACCGTGACGACGTCGGGTCAGTCCTCCTCTTCAATTTCCTCACTTTCTCTCCCTATATATTTCTAATTGAGATTGATTCTGTTGCTATGATATTATCTCGAGATTTGACTAGAAATATATTGTTGAATTTGCTGGCTTTCTTTCCTTTCTTTTGCTACTGGAGGTAAAGTTGAAGGTGTGAGGTGAGATGGGGAAGGGTATGGATGAAAAGCAGTAACTGAGCTTTGTTGCGCCTCATTGTGTGGTTAATGTTGCGTGTTGAAGAAATGGGATTTGAATCTGATTCTGAGGTAGAAATGGTTAAAAACATATGATGGAACTTGGTGCTTTAAGGGTTTTTTCAGCTCTTGGATTATTGGAGACGCATTGGAAATTAATACGGTGATAGTCCTGTGTAAAGATGAGTGCTCTGTGGCGAACTATAAAACCAACAGTTGTATTTATCCCTTTTTATAGGACACGAACGATTAAATAAAAACGGTAACACTATTCTTCCCTTAAGGTAGCCATCAGCATCTGAACCGCCCTCAATTCTGTTGAAAGAGCTATATGAACTAACCTATGGATCCATTCTGCTAATGATGGCTTTGCATCATGCGATATTTATGATGTTGTGCCTGTCAATGGAAGATTAAGTAGTTGCCTCTGGCAGTGAGCTTTAAAGACCTGTCTTTTCTGTATTTGAAGTGGGCAAGAAGACTGAGGCTATTCAAATCTTGAGTTCTTGACATTTGTTTGATTAGCACTAGTTGTATTGCTTCTGCAGAAATAACAATTTCCAAATGGTGTATAATCTGGTATGGTTTGTTAACAGGTGTATACACTATAGAGATTCTTAGGTAGTGATCAAGGTAGCACGAACTTGTACAACCAAAGGCTACTTACACAGACAATAGAAGAGTCCTGGACATAATTAGAAAACAGAATTTTAGAATGCAGTCGAAGTAAACAAATATCAACCAAAAAAAGAAGGATGTCTGTAATACCAAAGTTGTGTATAACCCTAACTCATGTACAATCCACTCTGTCCAGCTCCAGCTCAATACTTACATTATCTTTTGTTGAATTAACAGATATGTTTACAATTAATGGGTTTTTTGATTAAAAATTTGTGCTTTTTTTTATCCCGAAGCTACCCATAGAAAAATTAAGTAAGAAAGGCCATCCAACTAACCACGACCACTTGAAATTATCGGGATATCATGCGTACCTGACTTAATATATCTATCCACGTTCTGCAGTTAATTAAGGTTAAATTGAAGTTGGTTTCTCAATACAAATTTGTATTGATTTGCCACTGGCAAGTAATTCTCTTTCATCACCTTCCTTGATTTCTGCTGTGATATCAGTATTGTGATTTTGGTTCTGGGTTCCTACTCAAACATAGAGCTGTGAATCTTATATGAAACCTAATTGTGCTGTTTATTTGGAAAATCACAGCTTTCATTTCTTCAATGTTAAAACTGTCTCATTTGTTTTCTGGTGTCTGTTGCATTTAGCTCAAAATGTATACATATGTACACTATTAACTTAAACTGAATATGAATAACAATTTTTCTGCTTGAACTTATCAGAGGCAACATGGTGGATGCTTTTCGAGTGCATATCATGCAAACAAAGGAACTTGGCACTTGTCCTGTTCGGCAGATTGGGGGATGCTCATTCTTTTACATGAGAATTAGCAATGTCTATATTGTGATTGTCGTAAGCAGCAATGCAAATGTCGCGTGTGCATTCAAGTTTGTCGTTGAGGTATCTTATGGTTAAGACCATGTTTTTATTTTTGCATCATATACTAGCTAGCTTGTGATCCTTCTCTGGCGATTTTTGTGTGTTTGGAACATCTTGTAGTTGGAGAATTTATTTAATACATATGGTCAATAGTTCCAACTGTCTCAGTTTTTGAGTTGGCCATCTCCTTTGTCTATTAGTGTTTTACAATAGATATTTGTACTTTGAAGTCATTATGATCGTTGGAGCCTCAAAAAACCATTCGGGGCTTTAAACAAACAAGCAGTTAGGGGAGCATTTATTCTTTTGCATAATTTTCTTTTAGTTTGCTTGACGCAGGTATCTTCTTCCTGTGCAGGCTGTCACTTTATTTAAATCATATTTTGGAGGATCCTTTGATGAGGATGCCATTCGCAACAATTTCGTTCTGATATATGAATTGTTAGATGGTATGTCTACTGAATATTTTCTTATTTACCCTCATCTGAAGAAGACCTTTCTTACTATAAAACTAATTCCTTTACTGAAATTGTAATTAAGGATATGTTTGGCGTAGGAGAATCTGTGACGGTTCTTTTTTTTTTTATGGAACTCTTTGATGTGGCTTACGCTAGCCCATTGTTTAGTTTTCCATGAGAAATTTTAATTCCTAGAGAGCCTTTATGTGAATTGTTCTCTTTATTAATGATCGTTTTGCAAAAACGCTGATGCCAATCAAATCACTGAATTCTCTTTATTAGCCTAAGTTACGGTACAAAATGAGCAATACATGTCTTCAGTTGTTTCTTGGAAATTGTTGGACGAACATGCTCTATCCTTCCAAAACTTCTTAGTGAATAAAACAGTGATGAAGAGTATATAACATCTTTGTGGGTCCAAACTGGCTATCTGGATGGATAATATTCTGATATTTTGCATTTCAATTGCAGAAATTATGGATTTTGGGTATCCTCAAAACCTCTCTCCCGAAATCTTGAAGCTTTATATAACTCAGGAAGGCGTGCGCTCTCCTTTTTCTTCCAAGGTCAGGTTATTCAAGAATCACGATTATTTTAGGGATGTGTTTGATTTTTCTGAATTGTAGCATTGAAGAGTTATCTAACAGATAATGTTTGTTTAATATTCTTATGAGTGTGTGATCCTGACCTTTACCATGTGTGCATACCTAGCAGACTGCTGATAAACCAGTTCCAAATGCAACTTTACAAGTTACTGGTGCTGTTGGGTGGCGCAGGGAGGGCCTTGTATATAAGAAAAATGAGGTGGGGTGTCCAGATTGACATTACTGTTGCAGTTTTTGCTTTTGCTATTCATGTGGCTCAAATAAACTTTCTTTGCAGGTGTTTCTTGATATTGTGGAAAGTGTCAATCTTCTCATGTCTTCAAAAGGTAATTGTCTGTTTATTGCTAAATAGTTGCCTTATGCATTTTTATTCTTGTTTGCTTGCAACAATTTGCATAATGGTGTACTTATTTCTTTGATGCATCTTTTTTATTATACCCATATGCAATATGGCCTTTGTAGGTAGTGTTCTACGTTGTGATGTAACAGGGAAGATTCTTATGAAATGCTTCCTTTCCGGGATGCCTGATTTGAAGTTGGGATTAAATGATAAAATTGGACTTGAGAAAGAATCACAGCTCAAATCCCGTCCTGCTAAGAGGTAGGTCACATTATCTTTTAGTTCCACCAAATTACAACTGTTAAGCTGGAAGCAGACAAATGCAAATTGTAGTGCGACATGTTAATTGAAGCATGTGGATTTATCTTTTATTTTAATTTCCTTATATGTGAACACGGACTCGTAAACCGACTCTAACTCTTAAGTCTCTAAGAGATAAAAACTATCTCTAATCAACTACTAATGCTAAACTCCCTAGTCCCTACTCAAACAAATAACCAATAAGGAGTAAGTAACTAAAGATAATGAAGGGAATGTGGGGACGATCACTATCAGTTCCTGAATATCTACTCCTTTCGAAGTTCAAACTTAGGTGATTCTGGTATTAGATGTTTCAAAAGTGGCATGATTTAAAATTCACAATACAGTTCAGCATAATGAACTTAGTTCATGTTAGAGTTGCAGAACGACTCAGTTTCTGATTCATGTGATGAAGTAATCAAAAGCATGCTGCACGCAGGAAGTGCAGTCAATACATTGAATTTGTGACAACCTAACATTTCTTGCTTCAAAGCATGAAACCAAATTTGAAACAGTACTGAATCATGCTCAATAATAGAGGGCTCTGACAAAAGTATTTGACGTCATTCCTTTAAACGAAGGTTATTCCAATTTTCAGCTTAAATTAATTGAGAAGCATTGCTTCTTGGGGTGAGATATCCTATATTGTGATACTGTACAAAGATTACATGGGTGGTTTGTGGGCTTGCATTCTAGCCAATAACTGATCCAGTATGTTTCAAGTGTCATATTTATGAGTGTTGTTACTACTTACTACCTTATTTGAATGTTACAACTAATTATTACATTGTCGCAGTTATCTTATTCTTGCTTTCTCAAAATTTTCAGCTTCTACATTTTAAACATATTACTAGGTGCTGCAATTTTCTTAGGGCTCTTTACTGTTAATTTTATCTACTTTATCATTATTATCCTGTGCAGTGATAGTATGTTTCGCTTGGTAACCTCATTTTTTTTTAATTTTGGTCTGCAGTGGAAAAACTATTGAGCTTGATGATGTCACTTTCCATCAATGTGTGAACCTTACAAGATTCAATTCTGAGAAGACTGTTAGTTTTGTTCCTCCTGATGGTGAATTCGAATTAATGAAGTATGCCTATCTTTAAATTTTAAATTTCCTTCAAAGATATCTGGAGTTCATATTAGTTCAAGATAAAGCATGAGTTTTATTCATGGTACAGTTGATATTATTGTATGCACGTGTTTATATCTAACCACTTGTGCACAATCAGCTTTTTGAAATATCTTATGTAGATCAGTAGATCAGATAGATCATTAGGGTAAGCTTAGATCTACATCATTCCTTTCTTATTGGTGATACTGGCCCTAAGTAGGAAAAATCCTGACTAACAAAATTTCCTGTGCATCTCCAAAAGTCATCTAGAAGCATTATTTTTTAAAATTCGTCTTGAGTGTTCAGAATCTCTTCATTGCTGGCTATGGTTGACTTAAACTTTATTTTGTTTAGCTTTGAGAGTGATATTCAATGGGAGATGTAGGGCTGATTCCCTCTAGAACAGCTTATACAAGATACCACCAATTAGTATTTATTTTTGTTTTCATGGTTCAATATTTTAATCCAGCCTTTAACAAGTGGAGTTTCCCTTGATTTTTCTAGCTTTCTTATATGTATAAATGCCTTTGTCACAGGTATCGTATTACTGAGGGAGTTAATCTTCCATTTCGGGTTTTGCCAACTATCAAGGAACTGGGTCGAACACGTATGGAAGTTAATGTAAAGGTTGGTGAATTGTGATACAAAATTGATTTCAAATCACTGTTAATATTAACCACAACTTTGAAAACACCTATTTTTTTTAATTTTAGGTGAAGAGTGTCTTTGGGGCAAAAATGTTTGCTCTTGGAGTGGTTATTAAGATTCCAGTTCCCAAACAAACAGCAAAAACAAGTTTTCAGGTGACATCAGGGAAGGCAAAGTACAGTCCTTCGATTGATTGTTTGGTCTGGAAGTAAGTTGTTTCTTGTCTTTGTGTCATCTTGAGAGCACCTGAGTTTTATATTTGCTCAGGAATCACGTTTCTCCCCCAACCCATAATCCATCCCCCACCCCCCTCCTCATCCCATTCCATCCCATCATACGTTCTCCCCTTAGTGAAATCTGTCTGCTGAGTTTATTCTTATATAGTACTCCATCAGGAGTAACATTATTCATTCTGACAGCATAGAAAGTTTTGTAATATGCTTTTTGCATTTTACTACTCCCTCCGTCCCACTTTAGGAGTCCCGGTTTACCATTTTTGGGTGTCCCACTTTAGGAGTCCCGGTTGGAACATTCCATAAATGGTATTAAACCCCATATTCCACTAACCTTTTCTCTCTCACATTTTCTTATAAAACTAATATAAAAAAGTAGGACTCACATTCCATTATCTTTTTTCACCAACTTTCCTTTGCATTTCTTAAAACCCGTGCCGAACTCAACCGGGACTCCTAAAGTGGGACAGAGGGAGTACTATTTGTTAAGCTTGATCATGGATGAACTGTGCTCTTTTCAGGATAAGAAAATTTCCAGGGCAAACTGAGCCAACATTGAGTGCTGAAGTAGAGCTGATATCCACAATAACTGAAAAGAAGTCCTGGACACGGCCTCCCATTCAGATGGAATTTCAGGTGCACATCTCCTAGTAGCTTAATTCTTAGCTGTGCATGCTTATCAATGATCAGATCAAAAGAAGTTTGCATGATATCATGCAGTTGACTGCAGAACTCATTTAACTGTTATACTTTTGATAAATAATTGGAAGTAGGTTAAGTAACCAATTAGGTTTATGATGAAACCTATACATCGATAACTGATCCCTGAGAGACACTATCTTGCCTTTGCCTGTTTTCCTATTAGACCTAAGGAAATACTCACTTAGACTAGAAAACCACTGGGGATTAAGAACATAAATCCAGTAGCCGAGCAATCTTCTCTTATGGCCTTCACCTCCCGCCCGGCCCGGAAATAGAGAGTAGACTCTTAGTAGTTTCACATGTCTTACAAATCAACCATATACGTGGCAGGTTCCTATGTTCACAGCATCTGGATTGCGTGTTCGTTTCCTTAAGGTAGTTTCCAGTCTCCCTAGGATATGAACTAACCAAATCTAGGACCGCTAAACTTTTACTACACACTTGTCTGCAGGTATGGGAGAAGAGTGGCTACAACACCGTGGAATGGGTTCGTTACATTACAAAAGCTGGTTCATATGAAGTTAGATGCTAAAACAGCTAGACGAGGACACAGGAAGGAATCATCTTCGATGAACCATGATCCAATGAAGTTCTGTATCTGCAGTATGTATTCGCTAAGGGGTTATTCAGTGAAACAAGAAAATACAAAGGTACTTCGAGCTGAGTCTATGTTTGTATACAGCGGCTGACTGTACAGATACAGACACACACTTGTTCATTTGAATTTTGTTTGCACAACTTTCTTGTATAGTGTAGGCCACATAATTAGTTGCGATTGCATTCGTGTGATGATTGAAACTGTTGGAGCTCTGTTTTAATTATCTCTGGTTTTCATTGTGCTTATTTACATTTTTTTACTAATATAATCGTCTCTGTTGTTTTTCATAATGATTTAATCCATGCAAATTTATCACTTGTGTATATAATGGACTCATAGATAGATATTTTTTTTATGATAACGATTATCTTATTAATAGCAGTGATAGATTGATAATATAGAAAGGGGTTCTACATATTGCTTCCTGGTTCAGTCGGAATATTTTTCAATCATTTAATCATCTGTGACGATTATTATAGAAAGGATGGATGAGTATAAAATTGAAATTTTGCATAAAACGTGTAACACCAAAGGCAGTGAGTACTTGGAAATATCTCAGATCGACACCAAAAAATTTTAATGCGCTGATATAAAAGTGCTGGTCAACATCAGATTGATACCTATTGGGTTTTGAATACTATCTGATATTTGGTTTATTAGTAGTATTTATGTGATGAATTTTTGGACCATTCATGTTTGAAAAGTAAAGATTCGAACTTACATTTCAGGTAACACCCCGGATCCAATGTAAATATATTGATTAATTTTGTAAATTACGTGAAACACTATTTTCCATTTAGGCATGAAAACAATATACTCCCTTCATTCTAAGTTATTTGAATGTATTTTATTTTGGATTGTCGCACATTATTTGAGCCAAAATATAAACTATAGTAGTTAGTTAATTACCGATTCTAACAATGGGTTCTGAATATATCTTGGAATGTGAGTAAGTGAAGCACGTTTTATTATTTTGATCAACAATGAGGGCCGACAAAAACTCTAAAACTTTCAATAAATGAATTGGAGTTTTAAGGAAGTAGTATTAACGAAATGTAACATCATATGAATTTGGAGGTCCACCACTTAAAGATGATTTATCTCATTCCTATGTATAGTGCTCCAAGTGGTCCTCATATTAGTAGTATCATCTTACTCCACATGGCTTCAATGATTCAAATATATGCACCACTTCACCATATCTTACCTCTTATTATTTGCAGATATTCCACCTCACACGCCACAATGGTTTTTCATACTACTAATAAATAGACAATAGTGTGTTGATATCAACCACACGCAATGTTTATGTATATATGGATCATCCATTATTGTACTCCACTTAGCTATGATTCATTCATGTGACTGAAATATCGTGTGATTCATTAATGTGCAGCTATATAATTAATTAATATGCTAAAATATGATCTATTGTTTTGTCCATAACTTCGTTACTGAGTTGTATTATGTTTCAAATTGTTAGTGACGTCTATTCAATTTTAATAATAATAATAATAATAATAATAATAATAATAATAATAATAATAACAACAACAACAATAATAATAATAATAATAATAATAATAATAATAATAATAATAATAATAATAACATTGGTGATGATGATAATAAATTAGTTTTATTTAGTTTTTATTCGAGTGCTACAGTGAAATGGTTATGACACTTTTTATTGCTTGCTGCATCTAAATTCTTGATCTATCTATCACCTTCACTCATTGACATCCATATTTTTCAACTAAATGCTTAGTGTTACACTTTATTAACTTTTTCTAACCATTTTTATTTAAGTTTTTCCAAATTCGTGCTAAACTAATGTGCGACATTTATTAATGAATGAAGGGAGAGGGTAGTATTTTTCATGCAGTTAGTTAGTTAGTTAGTTAGTTAGTTAAAATATTAAGTTAATAATGATAAGTACTAAATACTATTGGACTATTGGTTGGGTCGGTCATCAGTCAGATACAGGCTAAGCTGTTAACGAGCTTTGGTTTAATCAAAGCTCGCTTCAAACAATGGATCCAATGCAAGTGCGTTTTATTTTATTTGTAGCCAATTTTTCACATGATTCAGTCAAGCCAATTTATTTGACAAGACTAGTATCACATATTGGAATTTTAAGCTTCCACGTGACTAATCATATGTATGACTATTTTTTGGTTGCACAATTAAAATGATCCATTAAGATTAAAATTTGGACTAAAGGGTAGTATTTAATTTGTTATTGAAATAAGTGTACATATCATAAAAGATTTCTATTTGTTGAGAGACTGATAGAAAATAAAATGTCTTAGTATATTTTATATAAATATAAGCTAGGTTATGGTCCCTATGTGTAAGAAGAGTGATTCAATATCTCTATATTCTTTCTATAATCGCTTAAAATAATTCAGCCATTCAATTTAATATGAATTAATGTATGCTTCTGTTCTATAATTTATGGTCATTCTCCATTCTTCATTCCGTTTTTACGTAATTGTTCATTCATTTATTCCAACAATACCGTCCCCATGGCCGATAGACTAAGAGCATCCGCAACGCTGCGCGATTGCGTCTCGGTCTCGTCTCGACGAGACGAGACGTCATCGAGATAGCGTTGCGGCTCCCGTCTCGTCTCGACGAGACGAGATGTCTCGACGCCCGAAGTGTCCCGGCGAGGCCAGCCTCGAGCTGGCGAGACACGCGCGGGCGGCCGGCGTGATGCCCACTCGCCGACCCGCGAGTGGGCGTCGGATTTATGACGTCATAATTCAATTTTTTTTTTAAATCAGATTTTTCGAATTTAAAAAAAAAAAAAAAGTAATATGACCGTTCAACGGTCATATTTTTAATTTTTTTTTCTATATTCTATATATACTCTTCTCCATTTTACACACAAACACACATCTATTCTCTCATCTCTCTTTCTTTCCTCTCCAATCACTTCTATAAAATCATTCCTTTATTTTTTTTCTTCTCCCAAATTTAATCAATTATGAATCCATTTGAGCAAATGCGTCGAATAATGGAAGAATCGCTAGAAGAAGATCGACGTAGGGAATGTGGAGAGAGCGTTCGGGGTTCTCCAAGCTCGATGGAACATTATCAAAGCCCCGGCTCGACAGTGGTTTATGGAGAATATGGTCGACATCATGTATACGTGCATAATCTTGCACAACATGATTGTCGCCGACGAAGGACCTGAGGCGGAAATTGGTTCGACCCTGAAACCCCGGAAGCTCAACCGCAAGTAGTCCGCCTCGCACGGGAGTGCATCCGTCTTTGCAAGAGCGGTTGTCTATTCGGGCAAGGACACGTAATTCTACCGCCCACGCCCAACTCCAGGAGGATCTAATGGAGCACATTTGGGCAAAATTTGGCAATCGTTAGATGATCGTCATTAGAGAACTCCTTCTTCTGCTTCTTTGCCTCCATTTTTTTTTTGAGTTTAAGTGTGCAATTTGTAATTTCTTGTTTTTTAATTATGTCTTTTTTTATTTTTTTAGGTATTTAAATTGTAATTTTATTTTATTTAATGAAGTGTGTTTTTTATTAATTGAATTTGTTGGAATTATAAATAAAAAATGAAATTGAATGAATAGTTAAGAGATTGATAAGAGATGGTTAAGAGATGGAGGGATGCAGGTGTTGTCTCTTAGTTAAGAGATGAGCTGAAAAATACAATGAGGCCATGAATAGTGAAGAGATGAGACGGTTAAGAGACGGATAAGAGACAGCGTTGCGGATGGCCTTAGATTGATGTTCTAATTTTTGTAGCTAGACAAGACTCCAAAACATGATTTGAAATAAAGAACGTCAACGGTCGATCTAACTTGTAATCCAATCTTGTATTTTTTTCAACTATACTTAATTATCCACCGTCCTACCTATAACAATGCACGTAATTATATGTTCCTCCCTAAACCAAATACTAGTATTTTATTAGACTAGCTTTTGGTATACTATATAAAATGGGCGTGTGGGGCACCGGCTATTCTAGTTCACACAAATAAATGTAGGAGTATTCAATAAAATCAAAATAGTATACTATTCTATACTTTAAGATCTTTATCCCTCCAGCTGTATGAATCTTCTCATCCACAGTTTCTCATTTGTCTAATTTCAACAACTCTAACATAAATATCTATATAGGGATCTATATTGGCTAGTGAAAAAATCGTAAGATTTTGATTAACATACTTAAGAGTCAAATTAAATTAATAGTGGTGAAATGAAGATGAAGCTGAGAAAATCAAGTCAATTGAAATAAGATCCTCTCATCGACAACATTAGTTTTCTATATATCTTAATAGTGATTTAACCAAAAACATTTCAATTGTACATTGGAGTTTAAAGTATGCTACATTTTTAAAAAGAAACAAACTGTGTTTTGATTGCAAGTTTTGGTGATATATTGTACAATAAACGACAAACTATAAATAGATGTGGTCAAAATCAACTTGTGTACAAGCAGGCATTTCGTCCTCTCATATTGTTGAATGAATTTGTGATGCAAGTTATTAATAGTACGTAACATTTAGTTAACACTTAATTGCCTAATTAAAAATTACTATCATAATAAATATCTTAATCACTGATAGTTGAGATGGTTAGTTAAAATTTCAATCAAAGTATTACTACCTCCGTCCATCAAAATTTGTTCCACTTTAACTCGGCACGGATTTTAAGAAATGTAATGAAAAGTGAGTTGAAAAAGTTAGTGGATTGTGAGTCCTACTTTTTAAGTATTAGTTATGAGTAGGAATGAGTTAGTGGAATATGAGGTTCACTACCAAAAATGGTAAAAGTGAAATGAGGCAAATTTTGGGGAATGAACATAAATGAAAAAATGAGACAAATTTTAGTGGACGGAGGTAGTACTACGATGGTAATTATGGAAACAATTAGGCACACGTCTGTATCAAAACCCTAGCTCATTGGGTACGTACACACCAAAGAAAAGTCTGAGACAAATATCATCTCCAACAACTCTATTAAAATTTTATTTGGTCTTCATTTTATCGTTGTACTACTATAATTATGTATTTTTTTAAAAACAAAGTAACATTACTATTTAATAGTACATGATTTATTTTTTAAAGACAAAATAACACTACGAGATATTGACTCACAAATATAAAAAGGTTTACTCAATTTGTAAATCCAATTAAAATGTGAAAATTAATTTATTATCATAGTAACATAACACTTTTTGAATTCACGTGAGGTTATAAATTCGATTAATGGTTTATATTTAGAGGTCATAAACGTAAATAATTGTTAATAAAATACCATAAATTAAATGTTTTAAAAATCGGGTCGGACCGGTCAGTTCAACCCATTCACCAGTCAAAATGAAAATCAATAGTTCGGGGTAATTACACCATGCATACAAAATATTTCATCAATGCTACAAATTAGTACAAAAAGTTTTAAGTTAGCATATATCATACAAAAAATTTGATTAGTGTTTCAAATTATTATATTCTGTTAAATAACACTAACACCGTTAACTTTTACTTATTTTTCATCCTTCACTCCACTCAAAATTATTTCTTAGTACTATTTTTTCATCATATTTACATGATACTCCTAGAAATAAAAATTGTGATGAACACCTAAAATGAATAATAGTACTTGCATGAGTGCAATAAAAATCGTGATAAACACCTAAAATAAATTAAATTTTCAATAAAAAAACTTATCAAATTTTGGAGTGGAGTGAAGGATAAAAAATAAGAAAAATAATATGGAGTGGAGTGAAGGATGAAAAATAAGAAAAAGTTAGCGGTATTAGCGTTATTTGACGAAATGTACTAATTTGAAACACTAATCAAACTTTTTGTATGATACTATATGCTTAACTTAAAACTTTTTGTACTACTAATTTGAAATACTAGTGAAATATTTTGTATGTATAGCGTATTTACTCCCAATAGTTCAAATATCGAAACTTTAATTGTTAACCCAATACACCAGTTTCAACTTTATTAATTCGTCCGTGAATAGAAGTTCCGGTTCACTTTTACCATTAATGGTAATAGAGTCTCACATTCCACTAATTCATTCCACTCACATTTTATTTAAAACTAATATATATATACAAGTGGAACTCCTATTCCACTAACTTTTAATCACTCACTTTTTTTTAAATTTTTTAAAATTTGTGCCGCCCATAAGTGGAACTCCTAATAGCGGACGGAGACGGAGAGAGTAATTATTCAGACTTTAAGAGCACCTAAGTTAACGAATCTATCATATCATATCATATGGCACTATATAAAAAAACATCACCAATGTTATCATGATTTTTACCACATAAACTAATGTGTAATCACAAAGCATGACACAAGAAACAGACAAATCTTGCATGGGCGCTGTAATCGGGTGGACTTATTACTCATAAACAAATGGGGATTATCACTGTAGATGTCAATGCTTTTAAATTTTGTAATACAGCAGTCAGATTTCAAACCGACAACGACATTCCAATACTAATTATTTTGTAATGGGGATCGGTGTTTCTTGAGTTTTTTCAATCGAAATAATGCCTTTTGATATTCAAGTTGAAATCGACACCAGATATTTTGGTGCAATTTGTGGAAGTGCTGCCTCTTCAGCTTAACCATTACTTTATTGTTTTCCCTTTCTCATCTGTCATCACTCATTTGGTACAAACCTGTAAAAATCGAATATTTCCTCAATTCAGCCTAATAAATGTGGGTGCATATATATATCTGAGAAGTGGTTGGATTTGTTGCAGCATTTGTGGGTGTTCAACTTTTTTTAGCAGGATCATGAAGACTAAAAGAGGAAAGCGGTCTGAGGTAACAGATGATCAATTGGAGTTACGCATTCAATGTGTATGTAGAAATGTTTCTGAGAATGCGGTTGTTTGATGATTTACTTGTGTTTTTTTGCCTCAGCCGTTTTGGCCATCTATTATGATGAAAAAATGGCTGAATATCAAGCCGAAGGTTTATGATTTCAGTGAAGATGAAGTGGACACAGAGAGTGAACGCAGTGAAGATGATGGTATGGCTCATCAATCATGGTTCTTGCTTCCTTAATTGTGAGCTTTGTTTTTGGTTTCTGACATGAATTCTGTTTTGGGCAGTTTGCTCTTGTAAAGATGAAGGTATTATGCTCGATGATCATGTCGATAGGACGAAGGGATTTCAATCTGCTTGCGCAACCAAAACTACAGGAGGTAGTTTATCAGTAATTCATTGTGTTGGATCTTGCAAATGCAGGGAAACTTATCTTTTTCGAGTGTATAGCATTTGCTCAATCAAATACTTTTGTGAAAGTATCTAAGCTTTTCAATTTATGGAATGTGATTGTCTCAAAGAATATCCTGCCTTCTCTTGATGCTAAATGATTCTAATGATCCAGGTAAACCTTCAACAGCATTTTCAGCGAAACACAGGAGAAGAAAATCAGAAACTCTGCGACTTCAGTACATAAACACAAAAGATGTGAGGTTTGGCTCAGTGAGGAATCATAAATTTCTAGCTTTGCATGTGGCTATTTCACTTTTCCATCTACTTCTCGGTTGCTCTTGGGATTTGTTATATTTGTTCGCTCTCTATGGTAAGACAGATGATTTCGCGTGTGCAGAGTAAATATAGGTACTTGGAATGTTGCTGGAAGGTTTCCAGATGATGACCTTGATATAGACGAATGGCTCGGTATGCAAGACCCAGCTGATATGTACATTTTCGGGTAAGCTTAGCAGCAAAATTTGGAATATTGATAGCTCGCCGTGCATTGTGTCCGTATAAGCTGCTAAAGAAACTAGTTAACTTAGTGCATCAATTTTGAACTATACTCTATTTCAGGAGGAAAATAGGTGCAAACATTGAAATAATCATTACAAAAAATACTCAAACAATACAATTCAACTAGTTTGCTAGTGCATCAAACTTAAATTTGTTCCCAAAGTAAAGCCGTCCATGTTTGTTATTGCTCTCCATTTCCAGACATGCCTGCAATTCAACTGCAAAATTCTCTCATCTGAAGAAGATCTTCTCTGAGTATCTCTATTAATCTCACACCAATTTCACTGTGATTTGACCAAAATACTTGAGATGCAGCTTGATGTTTTAGCTTATAGAAATTGGGTTTACGCATACATAGCCGAATTTATGAAGCTTTTTATTCTTTTTCATAAGGGAGTGTTTGTGTAGTTATTCTTTAAATCACTCAATAATCCTTGTTTCATTTTATGGATCAAGAATTTGTGTTTACATGTGTCAATATCTAAATACTATAGGATAAGATTTTGTTATGATAATTCCTAATTATGAAGCATCACAGCTTCCAGGAAGTGGTTCCCTTGAGTGCAGGCAATGTGCTTGTTTCGGAAAGTAGAATGCCGATCTCAAAATGGGAGGCTATCATCCGCAGAACATTGAATAAGTCAGCAGAACCGGAACCCAAACATAAAAGCTACAGTGCACCGCCCTCTCCTGTTTTCAGGACTTCCTGTGCTTCGGATACATTGGCTGATGAGGCAGTTATTCCTGCACTTGACTTATTCCCCGATAATTCTGGAGGCACCACTATGGACAGTGACTCAAAGGTCTGCGGAGAGGACATCCAGGCAAAGAGAGTCTCTGATATTATCTGGAACAGCAGATTGGACTGGCCAGAGCAATCACTTGATGCTACATCTCATCAAGCTTTATCGGCAAGGTCGTTACGAAGAGTGCTGAGCAGTTCAGCAAGAATAGGATGGATGAGTAATGGTCTCACCTCCAGCCCTCAAAATTTCCCACAGTTGAAGAGAATGCACCAAAGCTTCGGAAATCTACGGACAGTTCACATGGAGGAGCTCGATGAAGTTGTGGATTATCTCTCAGAAGAGTTGGATGAAATTCCTGGA
This sequence comes from Salvia hispanica, assembly GCF_023119035.1. NCBI lineage: Eukaryota > Viridiplantae > Streptophyta > Magnoliopsida > Lamiales > Lamiaceae > Salvia > Salvia hispanica. The sequence goes on from NC_062967.1 coordinate 48,066,855, forward strand.
GAAGAAGAAGATTGTTTTATGGAAATGTCAGATTTCAGAAATGAAGATGCAATGTTTAGCACTCCAAAAAAATCGCAGTCAACGTACGTTAGGATTGTGAGTAAACAGATGGTCGGAATATACGTGTCAGTGTGGGTGAGGAGAAGGCTAAGGCGACACATAAACCACTTGAAGGTCTCCCCAGTCGGAGTTGGGCTTATGGGCTATATGGGAAACAAGGTTTGCTCATTCCTCTGGTCCTTATAGTTATTATCGCAAAACTAGCATGTTGCACCTTCATCTTTATTGTTGAACAACAACTCCATGGCCTAAATTTTGAAGATTATACCTCAGTAATTGTTATAAGGAGAGTTCTGACTGTAATGTTTTCTTTTTGCCTCTCACAGGGTTCTGTGTCCATAAGCATGTCACTCTTCCATAGTCGTCTATGCTTTGTCTGCTCTCATCTAACCTCTGGTGAGAAGTATGGAGCCGAACATAGGCGTAACTCTGATGTTCTTGAAATCATAAGGCGGACTCATTTCTCAACGCTCTTCGACATTGATCAGCCACAGACAATCCCATCTCACGAGTAAGAGCACTATATATTGTTAAGATAAAAAATCTCAGACTTTTCATACACTAAATGGTCATTTCTTCTAATTTTTTGTGCTCATGTTTATGAATTAGTCACTAAATACCCCATTTCTATATGAACAGCAAGATATTCTGGTTTGGAGATTTGAATTATCGGATCAATATGTCGGATTCAGAAGTGAGAAAGTTGGTCGAAAAGAAGCAGTGGGCTGTGCTTCTCAACCACGATCAGGTATGAGTCATCTAAACTAGTTCCACTATCATTATTATTAGAGCTTGATGCTTCAAGTGGTAAAGAATGAAACAATAAATGGAAATTAATCATAATTGTAATGTGTTTGCAGTTGAGCAATGAACTCAGAAATGGACATGTGTTTGATGGATGGAAAGAGGGGATGATCAACTTTGCCCCAACTTACAAGTATGAGATCAACTCTGACAGATATGTTGGTCAAAACCCTAAAGGAGAGAAAAAGAGATCCCCGGCATGGTAAGTCATGCATTCGTCAAACCAGACATTTTTTAACCCATAAATCATAGTAATAAATTTGTTAACAAGAGTTCATTTATGCATGTGATGCAGGTGTGACCGTATACTTTGGTTTGGTAAAGGCATTAAGCAGCTATGTTACAATCGATCGGAGATGAGGCTCTCGGATCATCGAGCTGTGAGCTCTTCGTTTGTGGTTGAAGTTGAGATATTTGATCAACGAAAGCTTAAAAAGGCACTCAACTATTCAAGTGCCGCAGTACATCCTGTTTTGTTCCTCGACCAACCTCAAGAATATTTTTAGCCTTGAGATTCATAGCTAGAGTTCATAGTTTTTGTGATGAGTTTCAGCGTCTGGTTTGCCTCTATTTGAGCATCAATGTTTTGTAATAAAAGACAACATATCAAATATCAATATTCTTGTATAGCTCTGCCATTTTATTTTACGAGTAACCCAAATAGATCGTTAGAGATGGTGACAATTTCTTTTCATATCGTTTCGAACATCCTTTCCAAACTCAGTTTACGAGCAATGGTAAAAAGAATTATCTTAATGTAATTATTCTTTCTCCAATCACAATTGGTATATTACCGCAACAAGCCTCAAAATTGATAAGGTCAGGTCCAAATAGAATTACTCCAAGCATATACACAAATTATTTGGCAAAACATTTGCGACATTGTATGACAAATTGATCTTATCGTTTTAACCCTAAACCGATTGGAATGTTTTGCCTACGTGACAAACAGATTAAAATTTGAAGGAAATTAAAACAATGAAGTTATAAAACTTGATTCTGCTTTCGAGAAATCAACTCTAAAGCAGTGACAATGTAATGGCATCAAAGTTGCAAAATAAATGACGAGAAAGAAAAGAGAATGTTAAATTTAAAGAAAGTGTGGGGAAGATGATTGTTGACAGATCAACTGAAACCACTCTCTGCTTAAGAAAAGTGAACGTTAAATTTTTAATCCAAAAGAAGAGATTAATCAATAACAATTAACAGCTGAAAATGAAAGGGAGTGTAAACTAGTGAATAAATTCCAATTTTGTGGGCATCAGTTCTCCAAGGTGTGTTTTGCATCATAACAAATCAGTCGCAAATTAGATTCATCCTCTGCCACAAAATTTTAAAAATTTCCAACAAAGGTAAAATACATAACATTAAAGCTTATACACAATTTAACCAAGCAATCAGAACCTGTCGAGATTTCAATTTTCAAATCAGACTAAATCAGTGATTAGAGCATGAATTTCATCATCACCTCGCCAAAATCAATTTGAAATTTGAGCATAAAATTTCTAACAAAATATAAGGTAGCAAAATGGAGCTAAGAACTTCTTAGAGGGTTGTGTACCATCACAGACAACAAGCATCTTCGGTCACAATTGGATATTCATCACTGCTCTGCCTAATTCAAATAGAAACACTCTTTCATAACATTTCTTCTCTATATTAGATAAAAAATACTACTGTACTTGTATAATAAATCAAACAGAAACACACTTTCATACAGATAGGATGATGTGTAGCTGATTATATCGCAAGCAGAAAATAAATACTTACTAGAGATATGAAATTCACATACTCCATAAATACATAAAAACATGATTTTGCTAACATTTTTACAAGGGAAAAAAAGCTTCATCCTGCAACAGAGGAATCCTTCCTGATCAGCGGCAATGGACACATAAGTGAAACTAAATTATGTAAAAGAAGAGTGATGAATTGGTGACATATACAAACAATGTTGGAAAGAGAAGGGAATATTAAATATTAGCATTATGGAAGTATGGGGAAGATGATTGTTGACATATCAACTGAAAAATTGAAACACAACTGCCCATCTTCGCCTAGTGATTTTGATTTTGCAGAGAATACTTTCAATCAGAATGCATTTTGAATCAAATTCGCACAATGTTGATACACACAATCTCTGCTTTACATTCCTTTTTATGAAATCAATTACTAGAGAACAGAGAATAGGAGAAAATGAATGGAATGAAGCTGAAAAAAGAAATTCTTGTGATAAATTCGAATTTTGTAAGGGGCATCAGTTCTCCAAGGTGAGTTTAGCATCACAACAAATCAGTCGCAAATTACCCATTTCACATTAAATTCATCACATGCCACACAATCAAATCACAACATTTGAAATTAAACAGGCGATCAGAACCTGTCGAGATTCAATTTTAACATCACAACAAATCAGTGATTTGAGCATGAAATTCATCGTCACTTCGCCAAAATCATAGGAAAATTGAGCATAAGATTTCAAACAAATTAAAGCGCTCAGAACTTCTTAGAGGGTTGTGAACCGTCACTGACGACAAGTCTCCGGTCACAGTTGAATATTCATCATAGCTGCTTAATTTAAATGCATAAAACCAACAATACCTCAACCAGCTCAATCAGAACATAAAATAATACAGAAATATGAAATTCACATAAATTACAAATTTAGGAATGTAAATTGCATAAAAACGTGATTTTGCTAACAAGGGAAACAGCTTCATGCTGCGGCAGAGGAATCCTACCAAAGCAGCAGTAGCAATGGCAACATAGGTGTAAAATAAATTAAGACAAAAATATCGAATTGGTAACATATGCAACTAGTGGGAAAGGAAAGGGAATATGAGTATTAAATTTTATGGAAGTGTGGGGAAGATGATTGTTGACAAATCAACTGAAAATTTGAAGGACAACTGCCCATCTTCGCCTTGTGATTTCAATTTTGCAGAGAATACTTTCAATCAGAGTGCATTTTGAATCAAATTCGCACAACGTCGATACACACAATCTCTGCTGTAGATACTTTCAGTTCAACAAAAATCCAAAAGCAGATATTAAAATTTTATTGGCATCAGTTCTCCAAGGTGAGTTTAGCATCACAACAAATCAGTCGCAAATTACCCATTTCACATAAGATTCATCATCTGGCGCACAACCAAATCACACAATTTAAAATTTCCAACAAATATTTAAAATTTAACAAGCGATCAGAACCTGTCGAGATTCAATTTTAACATCACAATAAATCAGTGATTTGAGCATGAATTTTATCGTCACTTCGCCAAAACGAGAATAAGATTACTAATAATATAAAAGGAAAACAGAAATAGCAAATCGGAGCTCAGAACTTCTTAGAGGGTTGTGTACCGTCACTGACGGCAAGCGTCTTCGGTCACAGTTGAATGTTCATCACCGCTGCTTAATTCAAATGCACAACACCAAAAGAATGTAATTGAGAACTGCCTTTAAAGAATACCTAAACAGAAACACTCATTCATATAAATCTAATGATGTAAATATCAAATTTTTGAGGGGCATCAGTTCTGATAGAAGAGTTTAGCATCAACGAAATATCAGTCGCAAATTACCCATTTAACTTTAAATTCATCCTCTGCTCCCAAAAATTTCTAAATTAACTAAATTTGAAATGAAACAGACGAATTTGAATTTCAGAAGCGATCAGAACCCGTAGGTATTCAGATTTAACATCACAGTAAATCAGTGGATTGACAGACATGAATTTCATCGTCATCTCGCCAAAATCAACTCGAATATTCGAACGCAAACAATATAACATTTAAAAAAAATTAAATTATAAACATCTCTGGGACAGATTCATCGCCGTTGCTCAAACCAAACCGATGGAATGGAAAAACACGAAACACTAGCACTACAAACACATTGTACGGAACAGAACGTAGAAGGAGAGAAGTTGTGGAGTTGAATACAAGTGGAGCGGAGAAAGAATGGGGGAGGGTAGAATTTATAGTGTTTTTGGAGGAGTCCGTGGAGGCGCTTAAATTGCTGCGAGCTCCTCCAACCCTAAACCACTACTAGGAATATGAATTACTCCAATTGTGTTAAATTTAAATAAAATCAACAATAATTATTGTTATATCGGGAATTTTATTAAATAATCACGGCAATTTTAGGATGAAAGTGAAGCCAATTATATATGACTAGTCTAATCTAATTATATAAATCATTAATTTAATTATATTATACTATTATATTGTGTGAATTTTTAAATTGGATGAAAAAAATGAGATTTACCCTTTTTAGTCCTTGAAGCTATGATTATTTATCTCATTATTATGTCTCTCAACAGATAAAGCACAGTAACTATTAGGCTAATGTTTTCTCAAATCCAACAACTTTTATAATTAACTGAACAAACAACACATAACTAATTATCATTACTAATTTAGTAATTTAACTCCAAAGAACCTCTCACACCTACTCCATTTATAAATTTCTCCCTTGCAATAAAACTCATAAGTTCATCATCTATGCTTCCATCTAATTTCTCAGTGAAGAAGACATATAAAGATGTAAAGTTGTATACTGTATCTCATATGCATCATGCAATAGGTCTTAATAGGAGTATATATAAAATCTAAAATATAGACGAGAAGTAAAAGCAACGAATTAAATACAAAATTTAAACTAATCTTACTGAGACTACGAGCAACACATGCTAATATAAATTTCACCAAAAGTGATGAAAATAATGCTCTATTGAAGTCAATTGGTTGTAGCACACAAGGTTGAACCATATGTACTAAATTTCAAGACCATTAACAACCTAGCAAACAATCATTGGTTAATGGCTGACCAATTATATGAGAGTGCGAAGCATTTTCAAAAGAGAAACGGACTCGAATATCATTCAAACGCAAAGCTACCCCCCTCAACTGGCTGAGTACTGCAATTGTTGCACCTGCTTGTATTTCAACAATGAATTATAACGAGGAAAAATACATTCTCATTGTTATTAACAGCTATTCTAAGTTTACGTGGGTCGTGTTTTTGTAGTAGACAAGTGAAACGATACAAGATTCATATACTACTGAATAGATTGAGCACAAAGAAGCAGACTGGTCTCATCTTCCTACATTTGATTGTTTGTGTAGTCTCCACAATTTGAACTATACTAAATTCACCAAGTTGTTCCAAAGAATCAAAACGAACTACTAAATACATTAATGAAATACTCATTTGGCCGAGGACTTCCAAAAACAGTTGCATCATAAGCTAACCAGTACTGACAAATAACCAACCCGCCATTAATTGGGAAGATATTGGAGTGCAGCAATGCTGACCAAGGACGACAACATATCCTCTTAGCCAATTCCATCTCCCCTATCTTTAACAAATAGGAAGGCCAAAGAAGAATAAAAAAGAGGCCGAGATAGCAAAGTAGTGTTGGGAGCTGATGTAATTTACAACCTTTAAATCTTCTGTACTAGTACTACACTTACTACAATCATATATGAAAAGACCTTTCTATTCCCAGGTCATCTTGATGATAATATATTGAGTAAATGTCAAAATTGGTCCTAAACATATAGTCATTTTACCTTTTTGGTCCTAAATTTTATCTTTTGGATTTTTTGGTCATGCACATATGAAAAATTGATCATTTTGATCCTCCGTCAATAGTTCCGTTAAAAACTAACGGTCAACGGATTTAATCCCAATTTTGACCAAATTAAACTCTTAATTCTAATTTTTTAGTCACTAATTAATCTTCTAATTATTTTAACAAATATCCATTTAAAATTAAAATTCAAAACACAATGCTTCTTTTCACACTCTTCTTCTTCCTCACCTCCGCCGCCGCCGGCACCCTCCTTCCCGACGCCGCCTCCCTGCTGGCCTTCAAGTCCTATGCCGACTTCGACGGCAAGCTCCTCTACACCACCAACAAGCGCTTCGACTGCTGCCACTGGAGCGGCGTCAAGTGCGCCCAGGGCCGAATCGTGCGCTACGACGTCAACAGCCTCGCCCTCCGCGGCACCGTCTCCGCCGCCTCCCCCGCCGGCCTCGACCAGCTCCGCGTCCTCAGCCTCCGAAACAACTCCCTCTCCGGCCCAATCCCCGACTTCTACTCCCTCCTAAACCTCAAAACCTTGTTTCTCGACCACAACCGCTCGACTCCAACCGATTCTCCCGCGAGATTCCTCCGCTGAACCAATCGACTCTGGAGCTCTACAACGTCTCCAGCAACAATAAAAACCCAAGATTTAATTCTAATTTTAAATGGATATTTGTTAAAATAATTAAGAGATTAATTAGTGACTTAAAAATCAAAATTAAGAGTTTGATTTGGTCAAAATCGGGATTAAATCCGTTGACCGTTAGTTTTTAACAGAATTATTGACGGGAGGACCGAAATGATCAAATTTCCATATGTGCAGGACCAAAAAATCCAAAAGATAAAATTTAGGACCAAAAAGGTAAAATGACCATATGTTTAGGACCAATTTTGGCCTTTACTCTAATATATTCTATAATTTGATTGCTTATTTGATATGTTGTAAGGTATGCAATTGCAGTTGTTTACATTGAAAGAGCTACTTCATGAGAAATAAATTACTCATGATTAGAGAATCATCAATGATCAGATGAGAATCAAATAATGATGTTCCTAAACCTGTAGAAAGCTCAAAATAGGAAAAGAAATTAACCTGCCTGCTACTAACAACTCCTTGCTGATTCTGAACCAGAAAATTAAATAAAGAAGTGCGAAGACCTGAGATTCGCGAAAAGATCATTTCAAAGACTGGCATTATTGCTTCAACTTCTACGAATGTCTTGTGGGGTTGAGGTGAGGTAGAAGATGGCATTGCAGGCACAAGTAGCAGGCGGTAAACTGATAAACTATTTTTCTGCAACGGAAAGGTTTCCTCACCATTGATCAGCTAGTAAACCAGATGTTTTATCACTGGAAAATGCTACTCACGGAACAATCATCATGAACCCGCCATATTGTTTCACCCAAGAGGTTAGCAACTGAAAGAACTGTCAACTGAGGGAAATAGTTTTTCTCCGACACTGGAAGGGTATTTGTGATAATAACCTCTTGGAACAGGCCACTCGACAACCTCTCGATTGCAGGGGGGCTGTCACAGAACAACATCAATAGATATATGGTTAGAAGTCGAATCATCTCTGTACATGGAAAGAAGCCAGCATATTAAGCACTGATTAAAAATGCCTCCTTACTGAAATAAAAATTCTAAAAACCTACATATCGTCCTTTGGAAGACACTCTGAATTCCAGAATCAAGATACATGTTTTTAAGAAATTTTATCTTCTTTAGGACACAGCATCGCATGACTCACATTATGAATCTTTTTATTTTTCTCTTACAAACCGAAGTATAGGATTTTCACAATAGGACTACTTTATAACAGACACCAAATTGGAAAGAGTGGACTACCACAAGTAATGTTGTAAGGCAATTAAAAAAAATGAAGTATTGTGAAGCATTATTTCTCACTTCCAAGTTACAACGAATTAAAAGTTCCAGAACACGGTGTGGTTTAAGTAGATTGAAGATTGGTAGGGTATACTAAATATGTCATGAATTACAGGTTTAGAGTACAAATTGCAAGCCAAAAAGAGGCAATTTCTTCCAGTAGCCAGTTTATGAACTCTGGATAGAGATCACTTTTGTTCAAACGATTAAAATTTGTTTTGGTGTTCCTGATTCAAAAAGTTTTCAGCTCAAAGGGGTACTAAGATGGGAAAAGAAACCTCATAAATTTTCTGAAGCTGTCTAGTCTGTTCAAGTGCTAGAAATTATCCCTTCATGTACTTTTCCTCCCAATGAAATGATGGAGGATAAATTTTAGAAATATTTTTTAGCTTGAAAAGTGGGATTCAAAGCCCACAACTACATAAAAGTGTCTTATAATAGTTCAACGAATACAAAATTATAATTGTTGTGGCAGTTTAATGAATACAACATTATGCAGATTTGCAAAATGGGGTCTATATACCACCAATAATGACAAAAAAAAAAACTTTTTTAATGTGAAAATATGCAAAAGCTTCATGTAGTTTATAGTAGTAGTTTTCTGGTTGTAGTTTGCTAGTCATTATATGTATGCACTATGCAGTATGCATTAAAAGTGGGATTTCATGCTCGAGTGAGCAAATCTATACAGCAACTCAAAATTAAGATGATTGATTATCACCACTATTAGTATTATTGACACAATTTGTATTTAAGAGTATTAAATAACATGATAAAGCAGCACAAGAAAGTTTATTTAGTGTCATCAAAGGATCCACGATATTACATAAAATGGTGAAAATAGCCACAGATAACAAATGTTGATACCTGAAAACAGCATGAGTGCTGCATGCATAGACTTCCCGAGCACCTTCCTCATGCAGCAACTCTGCACCTTTGGCAATAGTTCCTTAAGAGCCACAGAACATACAGAAAAATAAAAAATTAGTTTTGTATCTAAGAGAGGGTGAAAAAAAGAAGAAGAGCGAGGGAGAGAGAGAGATGTTGCATCCAGCTGCTTCAGCAAACAAAATTACTGAATAAAGAGAGTATTTATATTATTCTATTACCTGCTGTATCTATCATGTCATCTACCATCACTGCAACTTTTCCTTTAACATCACCAATCAGATTCATTACCTACAAATAAAATGTAATGTAACCAAGAAACAAAAGATAAATTACAAAAAAAGAAATGAGTAGTCGAAAGAAAACTTTTTGTCTAATAGCCAAAATAAAACCCATTGTGTTTTTTATCTTGTACAGACATATGAACTTGAGAAATTGTTCAAAGACGGCTAAGCTAGAAAAACTTAATACCTCAGCAACATTATGCCCCTGTCGCCTTTTGTCCACAATGGCCAAAGGTGCATCAGATAATTTCTTGGCAAAAGCTCTTGCTCGTGCAACTCCTCCAACATCAGGTGAGACTACTACCAAGTCACCAGAGGATATCTTCTTGCTGGCAAGATAATCAAGGATGACAGGCTTTTGCATAAAAAGTAAAAACACAGCCAAAAACAAAACAATGTGAGTACGAATGAAAACAAGTAATAAAGGTGAAATCTTTAATAAAATACTACCTGGCAGTATACGTGGTCCACGGGAATATCAAAGTAACCCATGGACTGCCCAGAGTGGATATCACAGGCAAGAACACGATCTGCACCTGCTTCTGTGATAAGATTGGCTACTAATTTGGCAGCAATAGATTCACGTCCTTGGGTCTATTGACATCAGAACATTGTAAATTAGCAGTGCCACATTTCAGTAACATTTCCTCTAGAATTTATTCAGTGAACTCCTCACTTGTAAGTATTTAATCATCATTGTGTAAATAACTGAACAAATGTGTGATATATCACTGAAAAATCCACCTTTCTATCCGCTCGAGCATATCCAAAGTATGGGATGACTGCAGTGATATTTTTGGCTGAAGCTCTTCGGCAAGCATCTATCATTATCAGAAGCTCCATAAGATTTTCATTAGCTGGAGGACAGGTTGGCTGGACCAGGTATACATCACAGCCACGGACACTCTCTTGCAACTGAACGTAAATCTCTCCATCTGCAAATCGCTTAATGTGGATATTTCCAAGGTTGATGCCCATATACCTAGCAATTTCCTAAGTGAGAACCAATTCATCAAATTTAGTGAAGTAGAATAATGAGTGGAGGAATGCAGAGCATAACAAATGATGTGTGACACTACCTAACAGAGGCAAAAATACCTAACAGAGGCAGAGATAGAATGATAAAGCTGCAATTAATATAAAAGGCCGTCCATGTGATGCTCAGTCATTGGATTTCAATTTCCTACATGTCAAGTCCCTACATTGAAGTCATCATCATCAACTCATGCAGGACTTATTGACACTGCAGACAAGTTTAAATGAAACTTAAGGCAAGTGTTTCTACAAGTAAGTTGGCACTCAAACCAGGGTAACATGTATTGTGTTCCATATTTAGAAAAACACATGGAAATAAGAGTACAAGTCCAATATGAAGAGAAAAGAGAGCATGGATTCACCTGAGAAAGCGCGAAATTGCCAGTACCGGAGAATATCTTGATCCTGTTATTAGTAGTATTTGTGTTCAACGCAGTCACCAATCGTCTCGATTGCAAGTACTTGGGCAACATCTGATCGTTGAGAACAGGAACATAAGGCTTCCGGTTCGCCGGCCCTGTCAACTCACATCTCTATCAACACAAACCGAAACATAATAAGACAAAAAAACACACAACAATTCACAGTGAAATCAAAAGCGGCGGTCAATCTCCAAATAGGAAAGGAAGAAAACTTGTTGAATCCAATCCGAAGAGCAGTTAACATGAAACAGAGAGAGAGCAATAGAGAGAGTTACGGCGGGAGTGGGAGTAGGAAAGGAGGAGCGCGAGAAAAGAGAGGAAGCGGCGGAAGAAGAGGTTGGCGGTGGCAAGAGCATAGACGCCATGAAAGAGAGAGGTCTGTGTGTGTGTATTGGGGGGTTTCAATGTCGTCTCTTTATTTATTTTTGCGGATTTCCTGACCACTCACTGCAGCTCCATTAACACATTCCCTTTCCTCAATCTTTTTAATTTCTCTTTTTCACTCTAATTAAGTACTCCTACTACTATAATTCAATCTATCCAAAACAAATTAATTATATTGCTAGTTTACTTTGGTTTGATACTTTTTCTTGAAAAAGTTCACTTTTGTTTATAACAATAATTATACTCCGTTTATTTATAGTCATTTGGACTAGATTCCATTCGGGTAAGAAATGGACTTCAATATTACTTCTCCACCATATGAACTCTCATTTTCTTTTTACAAAGATGGTGAGTAGCATTTACACTAAAGTAACTTATTTTGTTTATATTTCATTATAGTAAAATTTAAATATATAAAAATGAGATTAATATTTTATTTATTTTTTCAATCACATTTCTTAAAATTTATGTCTGAAAAATAAGACTCCTATTATTGAAACTATTAGTATATTTTCAACTGGGCTATAATATTTGACAAGTTCATTTCGGTTGCTAAAACTTAAAAGCATGAATTTGACATATTTTTCTGCATTTATGTAACAATCTGGTCAGTTAGATTTCATTTTTATCCAATCATAACGAGTGTATTTTATCATGTCAAGTATTTGTATACGCAGTGACTAATAAATGGAGTATAAAACATAAGAATATACTGTATATTTTAGGTCATACTGTATTTGGTAGTGAGCTTGGTGCCCTTGGCCTATAAATTGGCAGACATTCCATGCATTCCATAATACATCACAACAAGCATTCACAAATCATAAGTTCTCTCTTTGCATTGTCTTACCCTCAAAGCTCTGCCCTCGACTTTCATCCATTTCATGCCCAACGGGTGCGAGGAGAGAGTTTTTTGCGGCAAAGCAGGAGTCTGCACGGAAGGACGTGGAGCGAGGATTCAGTGTGCTTCAAGCGCGTTGGGGAATAGTGAAAGGCCCGGCTCGTTCCAGGTACAGGCATCATATCGCCAATGTCATGTACGTGTGCATCATTTTGCACAACATGATTATTCACAATGAAGGTCGTGCAGCTAGCGAGTGGTCCGACGATGAAGCCGGTCCGAGCACAGGTCATGCAGCCTCGCCGGTCGTTCGAGGTTTATCCTATGGAGTCACCGAGAGATTGCAAGCTCAGGAGAGCATGCGCAACCAACAAGCTCATCTTGATCTCATGAACGACATGATTGAAGAAGTTTGGACACGTAATGGTCGTTGAAATTGTACCTCTTTAGTTGTAACTTTAAAAAAAAAAAATAAGTAATGTATTGTTTTTGCTATTTCTTTTAATTAGAAGTCTAATTTTGCTATTTATAATTGGTAAACATAAAAAAAAATTGAAATGAGAAATGGATAATAGATAGAGCATCCACTAGGACTCCATCATTGCAGAAAGATAGGGCATGTTGACGTGGCAACCGCTAGGGCTCTCACTAGGGCATCCATTGTGGATGCTCTTACTATAAAATTATAGGATTAAATTTTTCCCTCAATAATGTCACTTTCTTAATTTTTATGAAATTGGTATTTAATATTTAACCATTATTTTCAGGAACTTCATAACACCGATTTTCTAGCATCGCCATAGCTTGAAGATATTATTGAAAAGAAAATGTTGAAACATTTATTATCTAACACACCGGCGTTGTTTTGAAATTTGAATGAACTTGAACAGGTTCATTCAATCAAGAACCCTGAAAAGTGAAAAACAATATCAAGATATCTAGTACAAGGAGAAAAAAAAACATCCCTCCCCAATTTGTAAAAGAATTGTTGTAGTCCTACAAAAAGATTACTTATTTGCAATGAATAATAGTACTCCTACTACATCTTTGTAATATGAATTGAAAATCAATGACACAAGCATCACACTTGAAGATGAAATTAGGATCCAAACTAAGCTATAGTAAGCTCTCCAAAAGCACATTATCATTTGTAAAGTTGCTCATAAAGCTCGATCGTCTTATACAATCCAAAACAATGCAAATGAGAAACAAAAGCACATTTCTTCTCACTCTTTTCATCAGCCCTAACCGCATCGTCAATTCTCTGAATTCCGATCTTGTTGATTCTCAAAATCGGCAATTGATCCTCCGCCAAATTCACCCGCCATCTGAAGCTCAGAGCCAGCCTCTTCGCCAGCGGCATCTGCGTCGTCGCCGCCAGCTGCGTCCCCTTCAGAATCGAAGCCCTAGAAATTTTCTGCGGCGGGAGCTCCTTCACTGCCGCGGGCGTCTCCAGCGGCACGAACGCGAAGGAGCTGGAGTCGCACACGGCGTCCGGATTGATCGATTCGGCGGCGATGGCGGGTGGAGGGTGGGAGGCGGTGGATTTCCGGAGAGAGAAAGATCCGAGCTGGGGTTTGAGGAAGAGAGAGAATGTAGGGGTTGGGATGGGCGGGGTTGGAAGGGTCGAAGGAGAAGTGAGCGGAGATGACGAAAGGAGAGTTTTTGGGGGAGCCGAAGAGACCCGTGCCGGATTTGAGGGTGAGAGTGAGGGGTGGGGCGGCGGCGGTGGCGCTGGCGTGGGAGAGTTTGAGAGAGGGGAAAGAGGGGAAATTGGTGGAGAGAGAGAGGGAGAGGTCGGAGGGGTGGGTGGTGGAGGTGGAGAAGTGGGAAAGGAATGGGAGGTTGAAGATTGTTAAGGGAATTTTGGCACGGAGGAGGAGCGACGGCGGCGGCGGCGGCGACTGGTGGTGGCGGTCGTGGTGGTTTTCATCAAGCTTGAGTGAAATCTTCATCTTTTCTTGAATGACAACTGACTTTCTAGTCTGCTTTTTCTTGCTTCTTTCTCTCCTCGTTGATTTTGTGAGGCTATTATTTCTTGGGAAAAGCAGCTAAATTATCTGTTTTCCAATGGAAATTACTCTTATTAAAGAAATGTGGAGTAGATTTTTTTCCTAATGAAAACAAGAGTACCCCATAAATATATCTCTTATTAACAAGTTATGTATTTAAATCATTATATGGCTATTGTTATACACAGCTAAATAACACATTCAAAGATCAGTCGTTTTAGTCGAATTAATTATTTCTCTCGTCTCATTTCATCACTTGCATCATCCAACAATCTCATAGTATCTTATTTCTCTCAATTTCTTCTTATTTCGGAGTACTATTATTTATAACTATGCATTTATTTTAATTAAATTTCTGTATAAATAAGTAAAAATATCATAAAACATAAAATTCTATAGTTAAGATAAAAAAATTAATAATTAAATAAAAAGAACTATAAACATAAGTGTATAGTGTCTTCAAATTTTTCTTAGAGCCATTAACAATTCATACTTCAAATCAAATCTCAAATCATATTACAAAATTGTCGGGTCATCATTTCCTTCAAATTTAAATCATACTACAACTGCAACTATCCATTGTCCATGCCTCAAATCAAACCCACAATCATATCACAATTCAATTCTTCTCTAACTTTTTTATTTATAAAATGTAAATAAATGACTTTAAAGTAATTAAACGACTTAATAAAAATTTCCAAAATTACATAATTTAAACTAATATACTAAATTAAAAATCTTAATCAACAAATACTTTCTACATTTTTTAGTTATAAGTAAAACAAACAACTACTGATGCATAATTTTGTCCTCATTGCTCATTGATTACGTATTTTGTATTAGCATAGTTGAATACTCGTTTATTAAAATTGTGTCTTCAATATTGTCCAATCTATTGGATTACTTCGCAGTTTCAGAGTCTTCATCAACTTTAGTGCTCAGATCCCTTTTCTATGCAAACTTTGAATTTGACCCGGAGAATTGCCTAAATATCCTTGTAATTGAACACCTTTCCTTTGTCGCCGGAAAAGGTCTCCTTCGATTTTAGGTGAATATCGTCCCAACTATGCCGATAGGCCACATCTTTGTGCCCATGTTTGTTTAATCTTGTTGTACATTAAGGCAACTTTATCCATTGTTACTTTGGTAGTTTTTGAAGATTTGGTCTTTAAGGCATTAAAGAAACTCTGTGTAAAAAATCTTCGGTGAGCCACATTCTTCCCCCTTTTCTTTTGCCGAAGGTCATAATGGTTCCATGTTAGAGGCATCGTAGTCCTTGACATTGATCCTCTGACAAATGATAGGGGCTCTTGTTGCACCCGATAATAGATAAAATATTGTATTATCCATCTTTGTATTCCAACTCATCAAAAGAAGCCAAATTCTAACACTTTCATTTAACATAAGATTGACATCTTGCTTGGCATTGGAGATCTTTGTGATCTGTTTAAAATAACAACATCGGAAAATCAAAATGGATAATGCAATTTAAAATGAAATTTAAAGCAAATTATGTACGTATATTTATAAATATAATTTTAGAATAAAAAAATTAAATAAAATTTTACCCCAATCATCCATCGCCCACGTTTGCAAAGCAACCACTAGCCATAACGAATCGCCAAGAAAACAT